>NW_010243556.1:0-14770 GCF_000690775.1 Eurypyga helias | reverse complement strand
CTAGTGATTCTATGATTCTAGTTTGAGCTTTTTTGTATTCTTCAGGACTCTCTGGTTGGCATGAGAATAATACCTGATTCTGTAAGATTAGTGTGTTTACATAAGTAGAAATGTAGTAGGAAATATTTTCCATGTAAGTTGATGGAGAAATTCTATTGGTTCTCTTGACACTTACCTCTTGCTACAAATAAATCTCTGTGCTTCTTTGTCTTTAGTTCATCCATTAAGACTAGAAAAAATCCAGTCTGGTAGTGTGATTTAACCATCTGAATAGCACAGGCTGTTGAACTTCCCTGTATTAATTTATTTGAATTTGTTCCCATGCTGAAACTTTCAGTGATGGACAATCCATTGCATCCCTAATGGATTACTTTATCCTTCAGACTAGTTCTTGTGATAAGTTAATTTACATCTGCTGTAAAATATAACTGAATTTGTATTTTTCAGCCAGGAGAAGTTAACTCTAAGAAATGACTCTCCATCTATGACCCAGCATTTAAGACTGTTGATAAGAGGCCAGGATCAAGACTGCTTTCAGGTAACCGTCAGGAACGTTTCTTTAGTGTTTGACAAGTATCAGAATACATTTGTAATAAAAATGTCTTTGCCTTGAAGGGTTGTTCCTGTCAGCGACTAGCAGACTGTGTATTTGCTCTGAGGACGTGGTAGCAGAGCTTAAGCTACACTGGCGGCCTTAGGGAGACCTGAAGCCACAAAAGTGCTGCAGCAAATTGGAGTTTCGTTTACAGCCCTTTGAGCTGCTGTAGCACAACTGGAATACAGTGTCAGTGGCACTTGCAGGAGGGATTTCAGACCTCACTCCAGGGGACTCAGTGTACATGAGGGAGGGGAAAAAACCCTGCAATTAGCTTTAGGGAATTACCATAAATAGAGGTGTTTTGCTGTGTAGCCTGCATGCATTTATATCCCCCTCTTTTCCTCAGATGGTCAGATTCAATATATGAAATCTTCAACTGAGAGAATTAATGTAGTGCTGGTTAAGTTCAGCCTTACCATGTTGTGCATTGAAAGCGAAAAACCTCTGTGGCCTAAACAGAGAGGCCTCAATATGCTCATTGTGAGAATGTAGATTGTCCTGAGCTTGGTCTTTTCTGTTGCGTATCAAGCATTGCCACCTTAAATATGTGCCGTTGTCAACTGAGTTAATCCAGGTTTTGAAGAAGGTAATTTTGGGTTAGCAGGCAAGTCGTCTTATTACTGTGTTTTTCTTACTGTAGTCACTTCTGATGTCTTTGTTTTTTACAGCTGCAGAGTATATTCGGATCAGAAGAACGCTTAACTAGTAATTGGGAACTCAAAATCCGTCCCAAAGAAGATACTAACATATACTTGATGTTTGCACCTACTCGAATAACTTGCTTCTTTGCAAAGCTGGAAATCAAACAGCTGGGGATTCGATCACAGCCAGGAATTAAGTTTACTGTAAGAGTCCCAACCTAACTTCTAATAATTTTAAACGTACATTTTTTTGGTAATTATTTTAAATCTAGCACCGAGTAGCAGTTTCTGTTGAAGTTGAAACTTTTCAGGGTACACACCATGCATACCTGTGTACTTGTTTAAAATTGTTCGGGCACTAAATTTGGCAGTTTGAACATTAGCCTTGACTTTGCATGCATTTTCCCCTCCCCCTTGCGAAGAAAGGAAGATTTTTATGTTCTGTGTTAAAAGTAGCCCATGATTTTAACTGTAGAACTGTCAAAAAAGATCTGAACTTGTCTTGTTTCATAGGTAGACCTTAAATTAATTTTCAATAAAAACATGAAACAGTTGGAATAAGCTTAGACTTTTTTTTTTTCTTGCAAAGTCTTTTCAGTTCACATTTTGAGCATTTTCATTTGTCTTTCTGTAACTCTTTATATAGTTGACCATAGCTGTACAGGAGTTTTAGTAAGAATGTAGCTTTCATGTGAAGTACTTTTTTTTGATGATTTTTGTCTTTTCCCCAGATACCATTGTCCGGCTATGGAGGAACAAGCAATATAACTTTAGAAAATGTTAAAAAACTGTCAGATAGTTACATGGTAACACTGGATGGATTGTTGTCTGCAAGAGTAAGGAAAGCTGCTTTCCACATCCGAAATACAGGCTCTCGGGCTGCCTATGTTAAAGCAGTGTGCTTTGCCAACCTACAGACAAAAACAGTTATGGATCCTCAGGTGATGGTGGTATCTCCAGAAAAGTTTGTACTGAGAGAGGGAACACATGAAGTAAGTATAATACCTGACACTGAGGCAATTTTATTAATTTAAATTAAAATAAATGTGATAAATGAGAGTGTGTGACTGGTTCTTTATTAAAATCTCACTTGTGTTAAATCCTGTTTGGCTTGTATTGCAGTAATTTGTTGACTTATATTCTAAATATTAATACTGACAATAAGTTTTCTTTCTGTGTTGTTTATTATATCAGGTGATTACTATAACATGGAATCCAATGGAAAAGGAAAAGAACTTGCATAAAACAAACACATTGGTATCAACAGTGTGTTTTTTTTGTGGAGATGAAGTTTCTAGGCAGCAGTATCGTAGGTAAGATGTACTTTGCTCTTGTAACTGGGGCAGATATTGAATAAAAAGTGAAAACTAGAGGTGTATGCTACCATGAGTGTGGTTTTAACATGCTTCCAAAATAGCAAGAACAAACCAAAAGGCATTGATGATATGGAGAGATCTAGAAAGTCTTAATATCTGGTAGGTTGTTAGTCAGGGGTTTGGTTTGTTTACCTGTGGTATTGTTCACACACTGTAACTACAACCCTAGTTAGGGGGTTATCTTCTTTTTACATTCTTGACTTTGAGTGTGTTGGGTTTGGGGAAAATGCTTGCTTTTTTTTCATTAGAAGAGAGTTGTGTCATATCTTGGTGTCTCTTTCCCAATATATGTAGCTACATTTTTAAAGAAAAGGCTCACGAAAGGCGTAGTACTGAAATTCACTAGTATTAAGTTTTGAATAAGATTCACATCTGCGTTTGCTGAATTCTGTAGGCTGAAACAGAGCAGTTGTGTATGTGAGAGGAATAATAGCCACGTATGCTCATAACACTGATGGGATCTGCAGAATGTATCTGACTGAGCTTAAGTAGAGGCTGTGTTACTGTGCATTTCAGTTTGCGTAACTCAAATGTACAAAAATCCTTTTAGTGACAGATGTTAAGAATAGGCAGAGATGCTGATGATCATAATTCAGTGCAAACTGTTAGAATGGCAGTAGGTGACTATTGCTTTTAAATGTCGTGAAGGTCACTGTATTTCTTGTTATCCGAATAAAGTATTAAACAAAGCTGAATTTAACTGTGTGACTTTGAATAAAAAGCTAATGGAATAGCTGCGTTTGTGACCTTCCTGATAGCAAATTGGCTTTTCTTGGATATCTTAAAAGGTGCTTGTTACTGATTTTTTTTTTTTTTTTGGTATGAACTCTTTTGTCTGAGGCAATGCTCATTATCATTGAATCCTTCTCAAAGGGCCAAAATAGACTTAGGTAAAAGTTTTGATCTACTGATCAACAGAAAACCCACTGAGAAGCTAAAAAATTTTTTTGTTCAGCCTCTGGTCACTGGTGAGTGAGTGAAATGATTGGCTGCTGTTTTTATTAGTCAGCAGGTATGGCATTTGGTACTTGAACAGGGTCACCTAGTTGGCTGTTTCTTGGTAGGAGCATCTCTGAAGTATCCCTCGATAATTAGAGAGGTGTTTATTTCTTGAAGTGCCCGAGTACTGGAAGCCGGTCAAACCCCAATCTGTAGTGGTGTGCCAGAATGGGAACATGATTTGGGATTTAGGGGCAGGAATGTGAAATGAGTAACTTGCCTAGTCTGCCAACTTGTGCCTCAAGGTTGTTACTCCAAAAATATACGTAGTCAGTAGCCTGGTAAGTAGCTTAGACCTGAGAATTAGTAGTGCTGAGGTATTCTTTCCACCTCCACAGCTGTGACCCTTTCTGAGTGCCAGGTTTCCTCTTACTGACCTGCAGCTTCCCTTTTTTCCCCAGGGCTATTTATATCCCTATGCCTCTTAGCCTTTTCTGTCCTATTGGCAGTCATGTTCCTTGGCTCCATGTTCCTGCTCTTGGCTGGCACCTGCTGCCACTCTGCCATTGACTAGTCAATCTTTCCCCTCAAAAGGCTTCCACTTGTGTTCAAAATAGCATTCATCTGCTTCCTGTGGTGATAGAAAAATCACTCAGGTGCCTGATGTACTTGTAAGAAATGGAGGTAGGTGTGACTGACAGCAGAGAACAAGGTTCTTGGAGAGTGTATGGTAGCCATTATTTCAGTGCTTCCTTTTACTGTGCGGTGGTAGAGCGGGTATTTCTTTAACCATTTTAAGATTATGAAAAGTTTTAAACAAATGCTTACAGATTTGTATTCAAGAAATGATAAAGTTAAAATTATGCTGGATTCTTGCCAATCTTATCAATCTTTTCAAGGTTTGTTTCCAATACTTTGTGTAATTTAATGACTTGTTTCCTTATCTTTGACAGAGCTATGATGTATAAACCTGAGGTAGAAAAACACATAATCCCAGAAAACAGCGTACTGAGAAACATTGTGTTTGATGAAGAATTTCAAGGGGAGCAGCTCGTGACAGAAGGTAGGCCTTTGTTAAAAGGAAAATGTAAAACTTATTTTCAGGTGACAAAAATAGGCTTTTAGACTTGAGTCCTACTTATTTTTCCACTATTTCTTTTTTTATAAATGTAAAAGCAAAAATCTCAGTTTGGATGGATCTTGCTTCTTCATTCAATGCCTGTCTATTTAAACAATTTACTGTAGTTATAGTGGAATGAGCTTCCAGTGTATGAAAGTCATAGCATGAAAAATGCTCAGTGTATTTGGAGAGTGTTTGCCTTAAATTGAGAAAGATACAGATTCTCATATGCATTTGTTATATGTGAAAATTGTCAACTTTGCTGACATAAAAACTTGTATTTCCCTTCCCAAATTAAATAACTTCATATTGTTTTGTACACCTCCTTGTGTTAGCAAGGAATTTATTAAAAAAGAATGAGGTATACTGTAAAGGTGTCCTCACCCACCCCTCACTGCCTCAAAACTCCCAAACCACCAAAAAACAACCCCACCCCCTAAAACAGTTAAACCTCATGAGTGTACAAGTAGCAATTAGAAAAGTGAACTAGGTTATTCTTACTCATTTTAATGACGAGAGAAACTTCAAGCCCTTTCTTTACCTTCGTGTCACCTAGTGGTGTCCCGTGTGAATAGTACACTCTTGCTTTACACAGATTAGAGTTCACTCTCTCTTCAGTGGGAATATCCGCAGGCTTTTTTTATTACATGTTCCTGTAAGTCAGGTACTTTGCAGGAACTATTAGTAGTGCCTAGAATTAAGAAATCTGTTTTCTTATTTCTTCTGTAAGGTACAACCTTTTAGGTGAAAAGTTATTTTTTTTTTGCCATCTAAATGCTTTTTTTACTTTTAAAGAGTGTGCTTAAAAAAGAAAAAAAAGGGTCAAAGAATCCAATATCTTGGCTATAAGAATTGCTTTTAACATAAATTTTGATCCCTAGACTCTTTGGGTCTCCATTACTCAACGTCTTAATCCACTGAGGTATTTGAAATTAGCATTTCTTAATACTTTTTTAATTTGTATTAATACTAGTTCTTCAATTAATAGTTGATAATTAATTCTTCATTAATAGTATTTGAAACGGTATTGAGAAATTAGTGTTTGGTGAAAAACTGACACCACACTATTTCAATCTGCTCACTTGGTGCATGTGTGGTGTGGTCCAGGGCCAGCAGCTGGAGGGATCCAGGCTGGATGTGTCTCTGCTCTCAGTAATGAGCCTTCCTCCTCATCAGCCAGAGAGGGGACAGAATGAGGCCACTGGTGCTGTCTGTGCGAGTGCTGGGTGCTGTCTGGAGTGGTCTGTGAGGTTGACACTGTGTGTGCACATGTCCGGGGGTGCTTACTGGGAACGTGGGCTCAGCCTTGCTCCTGGTGGGATCCATGGCAGCCTCACCTCTCTGAGGCGGCCAGATTCAGTTACTCCCGAACACTCCTGTGCTGTGCTGCACTCTCAAACATCTTTCACCTGTTGGGCTGATATATTCCTGGTCACCAAGGGATGCTTCATTTACGGGTTAAACAGAGGCAGTCATCCTTGATATTTAGCATCTAGCAACTTTTTATTCTAAAGCAGTCCAAGATATTTCTGCGATTTCTGTACTTGGGTCATCAAAACAAATTGAGTTTCCATTGCGTATTAGCATCTTGTCTATATATGGATGTCCTGTTAAAAGTTGGGAAGCAATTCTGATCAGGTATCCCTCACAAAATCATCTTAAGCATTTCTAGGTATCATGTGACGTACCTCAGTGTAACTTCAGGATCTAAGCCTTTGCATAAAGTTGCTTGCTGAGATTGTGAAGATGGCACCATCATGCTGTTGCATGCTGTAATTTGGGTCTGACGCTTTTGGGTCCAGAATTGTGTGCGCTCCGGTCTTGGCATTCCAAGTTATCTTAATGATATAACGAACTAGCTGTTTTGATATTTTAAGTTGTTGAAAATGACATAGGTTGTATGTGTTAAGTGTTTTAATAGGATATTTGAAAATGGGGATATCCCAAACTGAATGGAATTCAGCTGGGGAGTGTGGGTGGGATTAAAAGAAATTTATGGTGGAAATAATGGTCCTCATAAAAAAGAATGTATTTCCATACTGAATTTTGCTATATATATATGACAGAATAAATAAATAATTTATTCCAAAAAAGCACATTCTGCTAGACATTCTTTTGCAGGACTTAGCTTTGTTAACAAGTTTCTGGATTTGTGTAAACTCCTAACTGAAAGCATTTCTATGACAGATGTTGCGCTGTCTTATCTGCAGCTTATTCCTGACCCTTTGAGTATTTACAGGTATAATGAATTAAATAACGAAGTGTTAGATTGAATCGAGTGAGTAATTGAAAAATAGCTTCTCTCAAGTTGAATGTTTCTGTGAAACCTTAATAATGCATTAATCTTACTTGTCAGGGTGAAAAAAGTAAAATTAACTTTAACTTGGCATAGAATCAGATTAGTATCTAACATTTGTATAAAGGTGGAAAATATCTATCTTACAATTAAAAAGTTAAAATTGGTGTTTATTTAGTTTTATGTTCCATCTCACGTTAATGTTGCTTTATGCCTGATAACTGAACTTTCAGGAAGGAGTTTTTTGAATAACCTAGAGTGTCTCAACCAACAGATTATTAACTAGGTCTATATGCTAAATCGCGGTTGTATAATTTCTTAGTATTATAGAAGTGTTCTTATTAGAATTACTCTATTGCTTTCATTTATAGTATGTGATATCCCACGGAGGACAAATGATATCCATCTTTTCTACGCAAATATGCGAAAGGTTATCCTTTCTGTGGTTGGCTATTCCACTTTTTATCGGGATGGATTTCAGCAGGCTCCTGGATGTCATTTGGAGTTGGATAGGTAATGTAACTCTAAAGCTGTCAAATAATGCCTAACTGAAGTGCATCTCCTTTTATCGAAGACTTTTTGATGTCAGTAATGCAAGTTGACTTGCTTTACAAGTGAAAGGTCTGGCTCTATAATGAGAATGGCTCCAATGAATATCTAGGTGGCTTTTCTACTGTTTTTTCTCTGTATAGTCTGTTTAAGCTGTTACTACAACTGTAAAGTATTCTCTCAGGTGATACCACTGACTTTATCTGCAACTTCCTATCCTTCATCTGAAGGAACTGGATTTTTTCCATAGGCACTTCCAAAGTGCATTTGTTTCTGTAGTCCTGATAGGACTACCACCACTTCATTCCTTGTAATGAATTTTTAATGTCTGGGATGCAAACAGAGGCATATTACGAAGGCTTAGTGGCCTTTTCGTTGTCCAGCCCAAATGCCAGCCTTTCCCTGTAGTGTGTACTCATTAAAAGAATCATCAGTGCTGAGGCTCTCCCCACCCCTGTCACTCCCTTGAGTCAAGTGGTCCATTACTGGGAGGATTTCTTTGGAGGACTGGCAGAGACCTGGCCTTTAAAAAGGACGTGTCACTTTTGTTTAGACAGGTTGCTGTGGCATTTGGAGCCCTGAAAAGGGAAAGAAAGGGCTAAATCCTGTACGAGTTCTAAGATAGCGTAGCATGAAACCAAAATAAAGATGGGTTAACTTTAACACTCTAAGGACTGTATTTCCATAGGTTGTTTCTTGAGTCTTCCATGTTTTTTCTTCTCAAGATCCCATTGCATAGGTGACGAAAGGGTCCTGCCTAGTCCTGTTGTGTGCGTATGCAGAAGTTGTCGGAAGTGCTGGTACCTGTTAAACTGCAGATGCTGAACACGTTGGGAGACGTGGCAGATATGTTGGCTGGCAAGGTGTTTGTCAGGCATAGTGGGATTGTGAAGCTAGAGGTTGGAAACAAGTATCTGCAGCAGCAAGCAGGACACTGCTCTTATTTGGTGGTTGCTGTTTGTTTTTTCCAACACTTCTAGATCTGAGTTTATTCCTTAGCTAAGCATCATGAGGATCTTCATTTTCTGAGTAGGCTTTAATTCTTAGATGAGATCTGAGTGTGTTAACTACTAATCTGACTGTTAGGAAATTCCATGTCAAGGAATTGCGTGTATCACATGCCTTCCTGGTTCCATTGCTATTGTAAGGGATGAATTCTCACAGGTATTAGTTCAGCTGTCCTGAACTGATTCAGGATTCTCAGAATCATTAAAAGTAGAAGTGGAAATAATAGGAAGGGCTGTATGTTTGCACAATGTTGTATGGAGCAGAAGCTAACCTGTGTTTTTTTGTTAACTGTTGATTTCTGCTTTTATTTTAGTGTTTAAAACCAAACTTCTTGTGAGTTAAGCTTTTAACTGAAGAAAGTATGCTGAATCCTAAAATAATAGCTTCCTGGCTTTCAGATATGAGCTTATCTGCCATGTATTTTTGCAAGCAAAGGTGTGAAAGGCCAAGCCATGAAGATGATGAAGGGATTGGAGCGTCTGTTTTGCAAGGACAGACCAAGAGCTGGGCTTGTCTAGTGTTGAGCAGAGAAGGCCTGAATTGAATTAAATTGAAGGCCCAAGTAAAGAACACTATATTTCAGTACTAAATTTTGAGAAATACTAAGAGTAGGCTAATATAATTACTCATGTTATTTTTATTACTACTTTTGCTTAATGCAGTCTTAATTTTCAGGTTTGAGAACTCTGTCAGACATATCAATGCAAGTTTGGATGTTCTTCCTGTTAAAGGACCTCAGGGTCCTCCATTACCTGTAAAAACTGATGATCTGGTTCAGAACAAAACAGATGCTCAACAGACTTGGGCTGTTAAACCTGAGTACTTGACTTTGACATGTCCTTCTATCAGTAAGTATTTTTTGAAGTTGTTAAAATCACCATTCCAGTAGCAAAATAACTGTACTGCATACTGCATTTGTAGTTACTTTGTGTTCGTAAATATCACTTGGTCAATCATCTTGCTGCAATAGTTTTACATCTAAACAGCAAACTTGGTTTTGAACACAGTTTTGGTTAAACTGTCTTCGTTAGTGTGCTCTGTTGTGTAAATGTATAATATGCACTTCATACCTGTGAAGATTTTAAAGCATTGCGAAGGTAAAAACGTGACAGAAAATGCTTGATCGCAATTGGTGCCTCTCTCAATCTTGGGCACTTGTGTGAATTTTTGTATCTGTTAGCTTTTTATTGCTTTTTTTTGTATTACAGGTGGAACAGCAGACACTGGTCACGTACAAATTGTCAACTATTCTAACAGGATGTTGTCATTTGAACTTTCATGGCCAGCTCACTGCCTTACTATAACCCCACAACATGGAGCTCTTGAACCAGAGTAAGTTTCCTTTTCATAGGTTTCCTCCGGGTGTGAAAGTGTGGTGAGATTTTGGAGCAATTTATTTTTAGTTGGTTTAGTTATTTGGTTAATTTAGGAATTTCAGTTAGGTTTTAGGAATTTTAGTTTGTTTCTTTCTGTCAGCTAATATGCAAATTTAGATTTTACATTTTATATAATTTTAAATATATTTGAAATATAACTTTTACATTAATCCTTATAGATTAAGGATTCTGTATAGGGGGAATGTTCTTTTACCACCACCCAAGTTACCTGAAAGCCAGGAGTTTTTTGTGCCTGGAAATACTTTTATTGTTGCATAATTTTCCACGAGCTGAATGGTCAACCCAGCTGAAGTTTTAAAAATCTCCTTTCACAATAGTTTTTTTAATTTAAAAACGACCTGTATGTTTAAAACCAAAAAGGACTCCTCCCTGCCCCATGCCATCTGTCACCTCCACCCTCAGAAACCAAGAAATCTAAACTCAACAGTTCTTAGCGAATGCTTCTCTTCTGGGGACTTCACATTTTCTTTTGCAAGTGTGCTGATATTCATCAGAACTTGGTGGTGGATTTTTTACGTTCTGACAAAACTGGGTTTTGCCACTCAACCTGTGGCTTCTTGATATCTATAGGTATGCTTATCTGTGGGAATGTCAGGTTGCCTATGTCACCATGAGCAGGGTTTTGGAACAGTAGTCGTAATATCACTCTGTGTGTGTGTGAGAGACTTCTCAGGGATGTCAGCAGTGACTTTCACAATCAAATGCTTGAAAGTTCTGACTACTCTCAGTTCTGAATTTCTAGTTTTTAAGGACAGTTCAGAAAGGCTTTCAAGACCCTGTTATTAAACTGTTTTCATCTTAGAAAAAAGTCACATTTTCCACAATAAATAGGTTTTACTTTGAGTTTTATTTGCGTAGTTGCTTTAACGTTGTAGGTGTTGGCCCATAGCAGATACTTTTGAGTCCTGCATCACTGGGCAGGATGTGATACGTTTGAACACTGAATTCCATATTTGTGTACGTGTAAATTCTTGGGTGTATTGTTGGGAAACTTTTTGTTGCTAGAGAGGACAAAATAAAGAGGGTTTGCTGGAAGGGCTAGGATATTTGCCACTCCTTGCAGATTCCATCAGTGCCGAGAAGAGCAGTTTAAAAAAGAGAACAATGAACAACTTGCAAGTAGCTGTGAAAGTAAGGACTTCGTGAGACTCAGGACTGTCTGTGGAATGATTTCTTAAAAACAAGGAATAGAAGGCTTTCTGCAAGCAATTTTCTTTCACTGCATAATTTTAAATGTGTTCCTTTCACTGGGGAAGACTGAGCTGAAATCTTGTTTTGGTTCCAAGTAAGCAGTCTGGATCAAGAGCAGAGGCCTGCAAGTAGGAAACAGACCTGTGGGAACAGCTGACTTCAGCACAGCAAGTTGATCTGGCCAGCTTCCTGCTTTCCGGGCCCATCTCCCTGCAGTGCCAAGGGCAGTCATCCTGTCAGAACAGGAGTCAGCCAGAATCTTTTATACACTATGCACTGTGATGGCTGGACCAGACAGAATTCTTGAGCTGACTTAGGCCAGGAAAGGAGGTCTGATTTCTCAGTGATGGTCAGAGAAGGTCCTAAGATCAAGGACTGACTGCCTTGCTAGAGCAAGCAGACCACACCTTGTTTCACCTTGACTAAACCCCTTAAGTTCCATGGAATGAGGCAACCTGCCTGAATGTGGCATGATAATGTCCTGAGTCCCTACTGAATTTTGGTAGCATTCCAAGAGGTTTTCTCACGGAGACTAACTGAAACTAGTGTCTGGCACATTGCTGTGCCTCTGTGTTGGGAGTATTGTTCAGTTCTGTGAAAAGACTTGCACTTCTGTAGCAGGGACTGTTGGAATCTCCAAAGGGTGCAAGAGCTGCCTTTGGAAAGTGTTTCTTCCCTTGGCTGTGCTGCTTCCCATGGCAATGGAAGTACTAAGAGATGGTGGCTTTAGGTTGCGTATGACTCTTCTGAGACACACGGGGTTCATGACCCCATGCAAGTTGGATTTGCATGAGAAGTTTGCAGTAAATGTCAAAGATAAGCTGGTAGGAGCAAAGACTCCTGGTGGAATGGGTTGTGATAACGCATAGCGTGTGATCATCTTCACTTACTTGCTATCTTAAAAGTGCATCCCTTTTTTGTGAGTGGGGGAGCTAGTGAGATCCATTGTAGATACTCATTCTGACAGTCGTGTTAATTTTTTTTTTCTCTCTTTTATTAGGAGCAGTACACTAATTCTGGTGAGTCCTAATCCATCACTTGCCACAAAGCCTTCATTAATTCCTTGGAGTGGCCTAGTCTATATCCATTGTGATAATGGACAAAAGGTACATGGCTTGCTTGAGAGTTGGGATGGCAACTGTTTATTTTACTCTGCTGGATAAGGTCTAGTAATGTTGCTAAAACCTTGTAGGTATGAGACAGCAGTTCTGTCTGCTTCCGCTATTGTAAGTTGTGAAGTTCTCTTTTAAGAAAGAAAAACCCAAGCCCAGAAACACAGTTAGGACGCTGTTCTGCAAACTGAGATTCTCAGTTCATTGTTCTCTGAAGAAATACTATGATGTGAACACTTAGGCTGAATTGCCAAGAAAATTGCATCTGTATACCCACTATTGCCTTATGCATAATTTTCTAGAAAAGCTAAATATCTGTTTACACATGCATATATGAAAATAGTCTATATAAAACTTTAAATAAAAGAAGTCAAAGGAGGTTACTAGATAAGTCACCACAGCAACTTTTGAGCTCCTGTAAGGTTAAACTTAAGCTTATGGCTGCGAGTCTGTGATAAAGAATGTCTAGAACAGGTTCTTGCTCTTCATGCATCTTAATCTAAGACTTTTCCCTGATAAAATTAAGGGATATAAATAAAATTCGTAAATCCAACAGTTTCTTCTTTCACCAGTGTAAAAGCAGAAAGACTCCTTGGTAATCTCCCCCAAAGAAATAACACCTGTGTGTTTATTTTTACAGCCAATCTGTATTTTGTGTTACTTGTAACAGTGAATGGAAAGAGAAATAAGATACTGTAAGGATAAAACAGCCCCATCCTTGGAAGTGTCCAAGGCCAGGCTGGATGAGGCTTTGAGCAACCTGGTCTAGTGGAAGGTGTCCCTGCCCATGGCAGGGGGGTTGGAACTAGATGGTCTTTAAGGTCCCTTCCAACCCAAACCATTCTGTGATCTACCTACTTTCCTTCATGACGGAGGAAGGTGAGGTATGATACAGATTTGGAAACGGCTTTAAAAAGACACCAAGCAGACACGGAAGTTCTTGAAAAGAGTGAGTTGTGAAGGAAGTGGAGACTGTGCACGTGTTTAGCTCTGTGTTCTGCAGTAGAAGAAACCTTCTAGGACAAAAGTAGAGAATGTAGCAAAACCCATCAAATTGTAAGATCTGGTAGCTGAGGATGCTTTTGCCATGTCTTTGCTACCTATCCAATTAATCAGAAAGGATGCTAAGATTTTACTGGCATTAACTGAAGTTTTTAGAAGTACTGACGATGTAGCAGAAGTGAAAACAAAGCTTGTTCTGTGTGAGGCAGCCCTCCTCCTGTTCTCTGCAAGCAGAGAATATTGTAGGTTTGTCCATTAAATTTAACTAGTTTAAATTATTACTGCTGTTGATTTAAAATGTCTAAACAGCATTTTTTCAGTAAATTTTAGTGTTTTCCTAAATTAAACTTATCCTAAAATCCTTAAGCTTTGTGGACTGAAGTTGGAGAAGACCTGGTGAGTTAATGTATGAGACTGTTGGAATGTAAAGCTGAACAACATGAGCTCTTACAGCTCAAGGAAGTAGAGCTAATGAATTTGACTTGTTGGTATATCCATGTTCACTGTTTAAATCTTTGGTTTTTTATTTCAAATTGTGCAAAAGTTTATTAAAGTGCAGATTTGCGAAGCGGTCGCACGGGGTGTGCTGGGAGCAGACTTTCCATCTAGAAGACACAACGTATTTAGTCCGCAGTCTGAAAGTCCTGCTGTTCACGTGGCAAAACCTCTCCCAGTGCTGCCTGTAACGAAAATGGAAATCAAGAACAGAACCGTTGTTTTTCCAAGAACAAGACCTGGCCGAAGCTCAGGTAATATTGCTTACTTAGTAAATGCAGCTTCTGCAGGCTCTTACGTTGGGAGTTTTGGTTCACTGTATGGCGTGTCTGGGGACTCGAGTGCCTTGACTTCGTTTTTGTTCTTGTGGTCTGGTAAGTGTGATCGACCAGTTCACCCTTTCTGACTTCAGGTTGAAGTGTTAGGCCTCGTGATGGAACTCTTTTACAGAATTCCTTGTTCTGTGTCTGGGCTAAGTGCACTCTGAGGTTATTGTGTTTTGTTGAAGCTCTTCTGGGTCAGTGCGCTTTCGCAGTAGACCCCTTCTCCTCAGCTGTGTATGTGTCGCTAAGACACGAGGTAAATCTAGCTGCATGTAGCAGAGAAGTAAATGCTCCCTCTTAAGACGATAGGTAATGAGGATTTTTTTTTTTTTTTAAATGATTCACTGAAGCTACATTTTTCTTTAACAGACTTTAGAACTTTCAAGGCTTAACTTACCAGTTGTATATGAGGTTTTTTTGTACAGGTAGGAAAGAGTATATCATACTCCTTTCCTATTTTTAAAGATGTCCCTTATAATATATATGATGCTAAACTAACTGAAGTGCTGCTCAAGACTCAGATGACCTTAGAAATGGGCTGTTGATTCTTGGCAAGAGACACATTTCAGGGGGTGAAGTATGCGTATGATCCTGTCAAAAATTGGATTTTCTGATAACGTTGGTGATTTGCTGTTCTTTCTGCAAGTCAAGCATAAGCATTTCATTGGTGTTAATATGTGTATACATACATTATGTGTATATCTTGTCGTGGTTTAACTCCAG
>NW_010243555.1:33273-34314 GCF_000690775.1 Eurypyga helias | reverse complement strand
CGTCCCGCGGGGCGCTCGGCACTGGGCTCCGCGTCGCTGCGGTCAAGGGTCACCCGGGGGTTTGTGTGTGCTTGGCAACCCCTGCCCACCCCCACCCGCTGGCGGGGAGCCCTGCGGCCACGGTCAGCCGCCAGCAGCGGAGTGTTTCTGCTGTGGGTCGTGTTTTGGCCGGGCACGAGGAAGTGTTTTCAGAGTTCTCCAAAGAGTCTCTTAACGCCCAAGCGCGGTGAGCCGTACGTGCTCCAGGTGGGAACCTGGAAGTAAATGTCAGTGTAGTGCTGGAGGGTCATTTGAAATGTGTGGCTTATTTTTTGTTTTCCTCAGCAAGATGCGCTCGGATTTCTGGTACTCTCCACTCGTGGCAGCCATTGAAAAAGAATAATTTCAGCAACCTCCTCAGCTAGAAGTTTTCATTTATCACAACTCCCTCCAACTCCCAGGCCATGCCCGTGTTAGCAGTAATGCCAAGAGTGCAGAGATCCCACTTGGCCAGCATTTGAGCGTTGCGGCATCCTGCGTGAGATGTGCTTGTGCATAGGAGAAAACTGAAAACACGGAAGAGTTCGTTGTTTGAAGTCGCATATCAAACAGTTGTCAGGGTTTGGAATGGAACTTTGCAAGTTGTCAGTCTTCAAGCTCTTGCTTTAAACCGCTACATATACTGCTTCCCGCTAGATGCTTCCTCAGACAGCACTGCAAGCATAGTTGTTTGACTGTGAACTTGCTTAAAAGGCTGCTTGAAAGTTTCCACCGTAGCAAGGTTCTCAAGTCCTGCCATCAGCTGCTTTTCTCACTCCCTGGTGTTCTCTCTAGTGATACTGTTTTACCTCCGGAATGAGGTCTGGCTTTACATTTCCATTTCTCTTAAGTTGCTTTACCTGAGCTCCTCTCTCCCCCCCTCTGGGTATTACTGGTGCTTGGATCTGAAGTCCTGCTGAGCTTGAATGATGGCCTGTCGCTCTGATGCTCTTTCTGGTTGCTCTGGAGCTGGGAGCCCCACCGAACTGCAGCCTGTTTTTATCACCACGTGTGCATTCTGCT
>NW_010243555.1:9329-33242 GCF_000690775.1 Eurypyga helias | reverse complement strand
GTCCCTGCTGACAACCCCTTTCATCGTTAGCCCTGCGCACAAACAAGGTTAGCTCCAGTTCAGATTACATTAGGGTAGTTCTGCTTCCTATTACTTTTCTCTGTGAGCCTGTTTCATGGGCAGTATGTGCACTGAGCAATATAAATGCTCAAAGTAAAGCAGCCTTTGTTTCCTGAAGGGAAGGGCACAAGCCAGAGGATGTTCTTTTGGAACAACCGTGGTTGTTCAAAACCTGATCCTTGTAGTCTCCAAGTCTCCACCTTGGAAGGTGGAACACTCCATGGTTCTATGCTGACATCTTGATGGGTGGAAGGGACTGATTTTGGTATGTAAACTCTGGTTATATCAGCCCCTCTGGTAGAGAAGGAGGATGCTCTGTAGTGGTTGAGAGGCCTGAAGAGTTAGATGCGTGCATTTTCATCCCTTGCCCCGTTGTGCATCTGCCTCAGTCTGATGGTTGGTATAAGCAAAGTGGGGCGTAAAAGCGATGAATTGGGGACTTGGAAAGCAGTGGTAAAAGGCATCGTTGAACCAAGGTAACTACGTCTCTACTACGTAGAGTTGGATGAACAACAAACTGCTGTTGAAAGAATGAATGAATCGGTGCAGGGAATTGTGCGGCAGGATATCAGAGATCAGCATACAAAACAAACTGATAATATGCAATATTTGATTTTTGTATTTGGTAGAGGTAGAAGTCTTATTACGATAAAGCAAATAAAGGAGATGAGAATATTTGAAATGAGGGTTTGAGGAAATGACCCCTGAAGATACAAAAGCATTGATTTTAGGGGTTGTTCGGTACTTGAATGCGTGCTGCTCTGTGCCTTTTCAAGGGCTTCGAGGTTTTTTCCTACCTAGTTCATGAGCTAAGTCTTGCAGTTGTGTGTGTGTGTGTTGAAGGAGGAACCAGAGAGTTCTCTGGTGCAACTCAGGTCTATACTGAAGGTGCAACACTGTCCCAGGAGCTGAAAGAGAGCGGTGATGGTCTAACAGCACAGCTGGGACACCGATCCGTATTTTACAGAAAGCTGAATGGAAGTTGTAAAGGAAACACTGTTAACACGAGAGCAAAACCTCTCCTGTTAATGCCACCTCCCAAAGGAATGATGTCAGCAGGTACTCAGGCAGGCAGTAAGCCATTTTTTGGCATAAAAGCCTGCTGCGAGCGTAATGCCCGTGCTCAGAGTCGCTCTTGGCAGCCGTCTGCGGGGGATGGCTGTGTGTTCTCAGTCCAGCTTGCTGTGGGCCCTGTAGCCTGGCGAGAGCATGGAGTCTGACCTGCTGCACTGGGCATCCCTGCTCCGGTGTCAGCACAGCAGACACTTGCAGCTCTGCAGCCGGCAGTCCCTGAGGCTGTTTCTAACCTCTCCCCAGCATGTGCTCACTTTGAGGTGAACAGCCAGGCTGTCAGTACTGGTCAGCAGCTGAGCTGCGGAGGCCGGTCTTGCTCTGAGCTTCTGGTCCTTGCATCCACATCACGGGACTGGAGCCTGAATCAGGATTTTACAGGTTGCCCAGAGATGTCAGGTTGCCCAGAGAAGCTGTGGATGCCCCATCCCTGGAAGTGTCCAAGGCCAGGCTGGATGTGGCTTTGAGCAACCTGGTCTAGTGGAAGGCGTCCCTGCCCATGGCAGGGGGGTTGGAACTAGATGGTCTTTAAGGTCCCTTCCAACCCAAACCAGTCTGGGATTCTATGATTTTTTGCACGATGCCACCAGTGAAGCAGATGCAGCAAGTGCCTCCTAAGTAGCTGGCACCTGGGTGAGAGTATCAGCCAGCCCTGCAAGGGGGAAGTGCCCCTGCAAAACTCCCACGTACTCACAGTTTGACTTGCTTGTGTGTCTCTGGAGGCACGCTCACCTGCTGCGGGAGTTTTCCCAGTCTGTTTTTGGAGGGGAACTCAGGGGTTAATGCTACAATCTGTCAGTGCCTAAATGACTTGCCTGCAGTGTACAGTGTACCTGTTTTACCCCGCGACCCCTACCAAAAAAGCAAGCCCAAGCTTAAAACGCTTTCAGAACCCTGACTGAAAGGGGTCTGCGGCTCTGAAAGCTTTGGGCTGATCCCAACCTGCCAAGTGAATAGACTGTGTGGTAAAGGCATCTCCAGCACATGTGTACATAAAAATTCCCATGGTCTCCTCCCCCAGCCAAGTCGATGCCCGCAATGAAAGCGGCTTCCTGCGGCTTCCCACGCGACACGCATCACCTGCGAGCTCCGCACCACTCGTTCCCTATAAACTTGAAAGGTATTTGTGTAGTCCTGGGGTTTAGTAGTTTTGTAATCTCTTTGTGGTCGTTAAAGCTTTCGTGTCTGTCTGACGCTGCAGCCTCACAGAGGTTTGTGGAACGCTGCTCCATGTGTGATTTTGCTAGCTTGCTGCTTTTTCTTTTATTTTTTTTTCTCTCAGTAGCGCTTGTGTGTTGTAAACACCAGAGCTGTGGTTGATAAACTTCAGAGGAGATTGGCGTTAGGGTGCTTTATGCTGCCTGCTGGCCTGTTAAATACTGACGGGGTAATTTCCAACGTGTCTGTTATTGCATACATTTGTCTTTATGTGCTGCTACGTATTCCTCAGGGGTGGTGAACTTAAAATATGTGCTACCTCCTACTACTGATGTTGTGCCTACAAGGCATCCAGTGACGCTGGGGATTTATGTTCTGTCCTGGCAGGCTGGTGCACGAATTAGTCCCATGTGCAGATCAGCTCTGCCTTGGTCATCTCTCCTCTTTGGGAAAGATACTCATTTATTATTTATGTCCTCCAGATGAATGAATTGAGGCAAAGAGGGGAGAGGAAGTTGAGGAGTTTTCATCTGAAACCTGGAATTCTGTCTCATGATTATCTTCCTCCACCTCTTTTTTCTGCCCAGTGATGAAGAGGTCTGGGTGTTGTGAGATGGGTTCATTGCCCCTATGATTCTCAGCAGGCAAGTGATTAGTACCAATGGATGCATCTTTCCTGATTTCTTCCCTAGGAAATAACACCACAGCTCAAAATTACTGAGGGATTATGGAGCAATTGTCCACTGCTAGGAGTTTTTGCTGCTTGTTGGGCTGGTCTGAACCAGGGGCAGGGTCAGTGTGGAATGGGTCCATGTGTATTTCATTCCTGGTTTCCTGAGAAGGTCTGTCTTGCACAGATTTTTTACCTTCCCCTTACAAAAATATTCCCTAGAGCAGAACTGCTTGCAAAAATGGGAGTACACTTGAGTTCTCTGGGAATTGTGGGGAAGAGCTTTGTGTTTGAACCAATGGAAGTCTGTTGTTGGGCATGTGCTTGATGCTTTGCGGCCTGGGCTGGGTGACAGCACGCATTTCTCTTCTTCTTACATCTGCAGAGTCCAAAGCAATACTGTGCTCTGCAGTTGGAGAGCTTTTCATCCGCAGGCTGAAAGAAGCAGCTGTGGTGGCCCCACGCAGATGGTACTCACAGCCCAGGCTGTGCATCAGCCAGGCCATACCCTGCTTCTCCGGCTGCTGAGCTCTCCCGTTGGGTTGTAGCTGGTCACTCCGCGCATTTTATTAGTAAGGTCTGAGCTTCCTATCAGGTGTGCTGGCTTCTTTGGGGAAAAGAGCTTCATCCGCAGGCTGAAAGAAGCAGCTGTGGTGGCCCCACGCAGATGGTACTCACAGCCCAGGCTGTGCATCAGCCAGGCCATACCCTGCTTCTCCGGCTGCTGAGCTCTCCCGTTGGGTTGTAGCTGGTCACTCCGCGCATTTTATTAGTAAGGTCTGAGCTTCCTATCAGGTGTGCTGGCTTCTTTGGGGAAAAGAGCTTCTGTTTCTGCCTCCCTGTGCGGTTCTTTCCTTAGGGCAGCTGGGGCCATGCCCATCTCGGGAAACAACAGAATAACGTTTTGGCAAACTGCGTCTTGTTTTCCCGTGCTTGGCTATGCCAGCAGCACTGCCGAGACGCTGCCCCTGCAACTCCTGCCCGTGCCATTCCCGTTCCTGGAGTGGGTAGGATTGCATGGCTTGTAGGCAGCCTGGCACCTGGAGCCTTTACAGCATGTGATCTTAGGTGTCGTGCCCGAGCACGGACACACCGTGGGGCAGTTTTTAGGTCAGGCTTCTGTACAAGCAGGCCCAGAGGAACATTGCTGCCTGCGATGAATGAGGAGATATTTAAAGCCCTGTGGTTTCCTCAAATGTTCTGTGCACACCTCTGGTTCAGGGGCTCCATGGAGCTCCCAGAGGAGTATGCCCGGCCCGCAGGAGGGGCACTTGTCTGGATGTACAGGTTGTTGTGGCTTGTTTGGTCACCCAAACAGCTCAGCTGGCTGGGCAATCTTGAGGTGTGTCTCTCTTGGGTGGAGTAATGTGTGTAGACGGAGAGCTTTATGCGTTCTGGTTGTCGGTTCTGCGTCTTAGCCCCTGGGGTGCCAAGTGCCACGTGCATCCTGTCCTGCCAAACTGCCTGGTGTCCTTGGGGTGCGGGCTGATTAGCTTGACCCTCAGGCTACCAGACCTATAGATCAGAACCCACCATGATGGGGGATTTTTGGCTGTAATCTGTCTGTCTACCAGGATGATGCCGGGGATTTAAAAAACTGACAGCCGCAATGGGGCATCCTTTGTTTAAAGACTGCTGCAGTGCAAGGCAAAGAGTGCATCTCAAACAACCCCGGCGTAAACCCTGACAAAAAGGAGTGATGCTGCATTTGGCTGTTCACAAATGGCAAGATGACCCATTGAAAAGGGAATTGCAATCACTTTTACTCATGGGTTGAAGATAGTGCAAACAAGGTTACAGCCTGGAGAACTCTGTTCCAGTTCCCCAAGGCAACAGGGAAGATGAAGTGGGGTGGTGCAGGAGTACGGACCTATGTAGAGCTTGCTTCTTGTAAAAGCTGTCACGCTGGATCAGATCTAAGGTGCAACTAGTAGACCATTCTGAATTTAGCAGTGGGAAAGGGGGAGGCTGGGTAAACGAGGTGTTGGAGACAGTACAAGTCTAGTTATTCTTCCTTTGGCATATCTGCTCCGTGTTGTGTTGGAATAATCCTTTTCCATCACGACATAGTCAGTGAGCTTGGAAAGACAAGGTGTAGAGCAACGTGAACTTGACATTGTAGTGCTAATACCTGAGATAGGTGCTTCATGTCTGATGGGACGTGGCATCAGGTAGAAGTCCTCAGCAGAAGCAGTTCAGCCACTGCTGCGCCTTCCATCTCTGCCGGTCAGTAGAGTCGTGGTCGTTTGCTGCTGTTGTTCCCACTGGGAAAGGCTGAGATGGCAGATACGCTAGAAACGTGCTGGTTTTATTGTTAGTGAGCAGAAGAGGAGGCAAGCTTGTTTTGCTTTATTCAAACTTGCAAGCCTTGCCTCCTCCCTCTTTTACTTCCCTCCCTCTTAAGGCACATGGGTGGTGTTGTGGTCTCTGTATCCGGCCTCTGTGTGATACAGCATGTGCGATGCGGAAGCAGGACAGATAAAACATAGTTTGTATTTCTGGGAATCCTTACCTCACTGCTGATGGGGAAGTGTGCTTCCAGGCACTGGCAGATAAGATGCGGGGCTTCTTGTCATCCTGAAGCGTGGGGCTGGCTCACGAGAAGCTGTCAGCAGGGCTGAACAATTTGGGAGACCCAAATCTTCAGCAGCATGCTGCTCAGTTTCTTTCTAAGTTTGTACACTGACTGGCAGCTGCAAAGCCATACTTTAAGTTGTGAATGAGCAAATTTTGTGCTGGTTTCACACGTTGAAGGTAAGTGACACTGTTAGCATTGCTCAGGGCGTCTGCGGGGCTGAATTTAGAAGCAGCGCAGAGTCAGGCTGAAGCCCTGGTTTCCGCAGCAGCTATGAGCCATGGCTCTGTGAGGACCCTCCAGGCTCTACTACTGGCATGTTTCTCTGCTGACCTGGTGGAAAAACTCTCCAGTAAGTGAGAGGGAATTTAGGTGAGCTGGTGTCTCTGGGAAGGTGGTTGAAGGGAGTTAGAGCCACTTACCTGTTTCTCACTAGGAGCTAATGCTCCAGTCTCTTCCTGCACGTGGGGACACATGATGCTGCCTGTCACCCGGGCAGGAAAACAGAGTTCTACAGTGCTTCAGTGTGATGTTGGGGGCAAAAGGATGGAGTGTGAGTGTTTCTCTGGCTTTAATTAAAAAGAAACCATACGACAGGCTTCTGGTGAATGGCTTTTGTTAGCTGTTCATGTGTGCACTTACCCTGTGTTTGAAAACAACAGCTTGTACCTGGCAGCATTCAGGTTCTTCTCTTACTTGTGTGCTTTGGATGTGCTGAGAATAAACTGTAGAGCCCTGCCAGGTGAAGGGATGCAGAGGGAATTAACAGACCTATTTTCAATGCCTTTGATTTTATTTTTCCTGTTCTTGCAGAGGGGCAATATACAGTGGAGTATTATTTGTCTGTGTGTATAAAAATGCACGTGTACTCAGAACCACTAACACCTCTTTCTCCTTTTTGCAGGCTGGAATTGAGCTCTGGAAAAACAAAGTGCAGCTTGGAGCATGTGGCCTGAGGATTGCCTTGCAAAGCCAGGGGTAGGGACTCACTGGTTCTGTTGGCTGCTTGGACGTAGATGAGCTATCAGGACAAGTGCCTTTGTTCTCAAGTGAAGAGAAACCTTTATTTGTCAAATGCAGATGTAGATGGTTCTATAGCAAGAGCACCTCTGTGGCTTAGAGACACTGGGCTGGAAATTTGACTAAGGTGCATATTTTCCTGAGCTATGAGGCTATACTAAACTTTTCTTTGGGTCCTTTAGCACACTAACTTTCTACAGAACCCAGCACAGATCTGAGGAGACATTATATAGTCAACAGCAACAGACTTTTTTCCCTTTTCTTGCAGGTGGTAGCTAAGAAGTAAGCAGGATGCCCCCAGGCCTTTACTGCCCTATGGAATTCTGGTCCAAGGAGGAAAACCAAAACATTCAGGTGGACTTTCTGCTGCCCACAGGCATATACTTAAACCTCTCCGTGCCCTGCAATGCCAGCTTGGGCACCATCAAGCAGGTAACAGCCTTGTTCCACCGTCTTATCTGCCGTTCCTGGAACAGGGAGTCTATTCTTGGGGAACACCAGGGAAAATGTGTTGAGTTGTAACTCTGTGCAAGTTGGGTTTCTTCTGCATTGCTCTGAGTCAGTTCCTTGTGACTCACTGTGAGAGCCCCTCCTTTGTGGCAGCCTCTGCAGTCCACTAAACCCACATCTAGATGCTGAAAATGCCAGTGACCAACGGGTGCTGGTGCCACTAGGGTCAGCCTCGATTCTCTGGCTACTTGTCCGACCTTGGGCTGAGAATTAAAGCAACTATGGAGTGAGGGCAGATTTGAGCTGGCCACGCAGGGCTCGTGGTCTGTGTGTTGAATTACTGCTCACCTGACCCAGCCAGTCCCCACACTGGATTTTTCATTCTGAAAGCTCTTGTGTATGCATGTGCAAGTTAGAGAGGTCACCCCCGAACAGTCAGATACGAATGCCAGACTGGCTCGATGTATTCAGGATGCCAGCCCAGCCTTCTCTTGCCTCGCCAAAAGTGGATACTAGAAATTGGGAATGGGAATGATTCTTAGTGCTTCATTTGAGGAATACAATGCTGTAGTGAAACCACGTGTAAATGCAATGTAGCTGCTCCCTTGTTTCCCTGGGCAGGAAGTAAGGTCGGGGGGAGCGAAGGAGAGCAGTGGAGAAGGGTTTCTCTGCAGCAGCAACCTGGCCTAGATGAGTCACAGATCACAAGGGACAGAAGCACAGTGCCAGATTATTCCAAGTTTTCTTATGCTGCAGTTTTCAGGTTAAAAAACCCACACCAGCCAAACCCTCTGGAAGTAGAGCTGATGGGTTCCAGATGTCGAGTGACAAGTCTGTGATTTACAGCCGGGGGCACGCTGGAGCAGACCCGAGGCCCATCTATTCCCGAGTTTTGGCTCCTATGGAAGGCACTCAGGATGAGCTTGAAGAAAGGGAATATGAACAGTCGTGTGGTAGTGCCATACACTGGGAGCGAAGGATCTTTGGGAAGTGGGTAGTGAAGGCTTCCGAGTTTTTGGCTCTTGTCACAGATTTCGCGTTACTGGGAGGAAGTTACTTGACCCAATTTTGCTTCCAGTGGGAGCAATACCTGTATTTCACAGGGCTCGCAGTCAGCAGGTATTTACTATGAGGTATTCAGGTGGGGGTTATTTAAATAGTCAGGATCAGGGATTTACTTTGCCTGAAACAAATGGCAAGCCCAAAAAAAGGACGTCAGTTAAAGGCACTTGCAAACACATTTGCTCAGCAGTTCAGCACGAGTTGGAGCCACCAGACTTGGCTGAAAAGCAGCCTGTGATTACAGGTCCAGGGATGCTGTAGGGAGGTTTGGCTGTGCGTTCCCTTGGCTAAACGGTGTACCTCGGGAGCGTGAGGTCACGGGGTGACAGAGGAGCCGAGGTTCCGGTGGTGCAATGGTAGTTTCACCCTGCTGTTGGTCTGGCCCAGGTGGTGTGGAAGCATGCTCAGTACGAGCCACTGTTCCACATGCTCAGTGATCCCGAGGCCTATGTCTTCACGTGCATCAATCAGACAGCAGAACAGCAAGAGCTGGAGGATGAGCAGCGGCGCCTTTGTGACATCCAGCCCTTCCTACCGGTGCTGCGGCTCGTGGCTCGGGAAGGCGACCGAGTCAAGAAGGTCATTAACTCCCAGATCAGCCTGCTCATTGGAAAAGGTCAGTCCCCGCAGCGTTGTTCTCTGTGGGGGTGTTGGCTGCAGGTGAAACACCCTTCTGTCCCAAACAGCCTGGCTGTGTATGGAACAGCGATGGGGCCCTGCGTATAGAGGAGATTTCTTGCAAGTTTGGTGGGAGTGGTAAGGGAACAGGGAGCGTGCAGATCCAAGAAGAGTGATCCTTCCTGCTGGCAGACGGCTGCAGTAATTGGGTCGGTGCAGAAAATAGTAGTAAATAAGTGATTATTGGTAGCTTGGCTGACTCTTCTCCTTTTGGCCAAGCATTAAGCATGTGCTTAGGAAGACTGTTTCACAGAGACTTATTGAAGGATGATTTCCCCCATTGGGTGCAGATGCTTATTCTGCTTTTCTCTCTCTCTGTCCACTTAGGTTTGCATGAGTTTGACTCTGTGCAGGATCCAGAGGTGAATGATTTCCGCACCAAAATGTGCCAGTTCTGTGAGGAGAGGGCAGCAAAGCGGCAGCAGCTCAGCTGGGCAGCTTGGATGGAGTACAACTTCCCCTTGCAGCTGGAGCCCATGGCCAAAGGCCTGGGGACTGGTCCTCTACATACCTCCACCAAGAACATTTTTGTCAACGTCAAGTTTCAGTCTGGCGGGGTAAAGCACAAACTTCTCTGTGACAATGTTCGTCTGGTTTGTGCTTCCCCTTTGGGAACCTCTGGGCATTTGGGGACAGAATAATGTGTGTGTGGACAGTGTTTCCATGTGTTCAGTGTTCATCTTCATTCTCCAGATTCCTTTGCCTCTGGAGGTGGTTGGGAGGGAGACTCTGAGCCTCCAACCAAGGAAGCTGCTCCCCTTCCCGAACATGCGTTGGGTGTACTGGTTAGCTCGTAGCTGAGGTTGCTGCATGCACATGTGGTAGAAAACTTTTTGGTTTTGCGTAGGAGAGGAGCACATTTCCTGCTGAAGCCCAAGAGCCTGTTCAGCTCGTGCTCAGCATACCCTGCTTGCAGGCATCGGTTTGTGTTACCTGTAGGCCCCTGTTCTTGCCTGCTACCCTTGGTTAATGTGATTTTTGCATGTTGTGCCTGGGCATGAAGCAGGAGCCACCACCATGGAAGAAGGGCCTTCCAGAGCACTGTGTTTGAGCATGGTGACCCTAGCCACCCTCTGCCTTGCTGGTGGAATGACAGCAGGAAGATTTTTCATGACTAGCAACCACATGAACTGGTGATTCTGCTTAAACTGGAATTGACGTTCCTCATTTCCAGCCTGCGCTTGCGCTGCTAAAACACGCTCCTGCCCAGTTTGGCAGACATCCCGACTTACTTGCTAACGCACGTGTCTGTATGAATCTGCCTTCCCATCCTCCTGTGTGTTGTCAGCAGCAGCAGTGGTGTTGCCTATCCGCCGAGCTACTGCTGCTCCTTGGACTGAGTTCTGCCCTTTGCTGCTGTTTGACAGTGTGTGCTCTGTTGTTGGGATTGCAGGAGAGCTTCACTTTCCAGATCTCCCCAGAGGAGTTCCCCGTCACATTAATGAACTATGCTATCAAGAAGCAGGCTACGGTCTTCCGCCATGAGACACTGGAGAACCCTGAGGACTACACCCTGCAGGTCAATGGGAAATATGAATATCTCTATGGAAACTACCCTCTGTACCAGTTCCAGGTGAGCCTTTTGCCTTGCTTTATCCATCAGTCTGTTCCCAGATGGCCTCCTCTTGCTGGGAGGGTGGATTGAGACGTGTTATCCTCCATCAAGGAGGTAATGCTGTTTACAGGAATGCAAAACATCAGTGGCATGACCTGGATGCTACTTAGGGCGAGGGATAATTCCAGCAACCTAACAGGGCTTTTATGGTTTTGGCAGCTGGTGATCTAAACCCGTCCCTGGATACCAAGTGCTGTGTAAATGCATTTAAAGATTATAGTTCTGTAAATGTGTGTTAGCTTGCATGGGCGGCTGCGGGTTTTCTTCCTGAAAATCGGGCAAGTAATCCTGTATCCAGTGTTCCCCTGGCAGGGCAAACAGCTGTTGCAAGTGCTGAATCCTTCCGTGTTTTCCCTTAATGCAGCCATTTGAGTCAGTTGATGAAATGCCAGCTATGAAAGACACTTCATATTCTCAGTTCTGGCAACATGACTCCAGGGAGTTGCAGGTTTATAAAGCAAGAGGAGATAAATTAAGACTGAATTTTGATTGTTGCTGTGTCCTTATTCCTTCCACCTATCTCTGCTGACAGAGATAGGTGGAAGGAATCTTCCACCAAAGATTTTGACAGTTCTGACAATCTTCCACCAAAGAAATCTGACAGTTCTGATTTGCTTGGCTGCTCTTGCCTTCCTGCTTCTCTTTCATCCGTGCTGACTCTGTCGTCCCTTTGCAGTACATTCGCAGCTGCCTGCACCGAGGCCTGACGCCACATCTGACCATGGTACACTCTTCCACTATCCTTGCTATGAGAGACGAGCAAACCAACTGTATTGCCAGCCCCCCGAAGATGGCTGCCAAGCCTCCCCCGCTCCCTAAGAAAAAGGTAAAAGGTCACAGTGACCCAGCGTGGTCACCTTCAACCCATCCATTGAGGGAGATGCTGATCTTGTCTGGGAACAGCAGCTGGTTCTCCCTGCCTCTCTTGGGATGGGTTCCTAGCTGGGAATTTCCCGTCAGCCTTCCAGCTCCCTCCACAACTTCCCTGCTTGTCACAGATCTCATGCTGCCCAAGTGATATCAGGAAGAAATTCTTCACAGAGAGGGTGGGGAGGCACTGGAACAGGTTGCCCAGAGATGCTGTGGATGCCCCATCCCTGGAAGTGTCCAAGGCCAGGCTGGATGAGGCTTGGAGCAACCTGGTCTAGTGGAAGGTGTCCCTGCCCATGGCAGGGGGGTTGGAATGAGATGGGCTTTAAGGTCCCTTCCACCCCAAACCAGTCTGTGATTCTGTGATTCTAAGTGCAATGCATGTGCTCTTGTTGGAGCATAAAGCATGTGATGAGAGGTGAGGTCTGGCACTGGCTTGAGAATTCCTTGCTGCATCGATTTCTGATCGGGACCCTTTTCTCTTTCTAGCCAAACTACGGCTCTCTCTGGTCCTTAGAGCAGTCTTTCTACATTGAGCTGGTGCAAGGCAGCAAGGTCAATGCAGATGAGAGAATGAAGGTAGGTACTGACTCCGTTTGGGGGTTCGGTTTTGTGTTTTGGCTTTCACAGTTGCATCTGTCTTGTTTGTGTGGTGAGGGGTGAGGAAAGCAGAGGCCGTGGTCCTCCATTATCCTGCACCTGGGTCAGGGCAATCCCAGCACAAGGACAGGCTGGGTGGAGAGTGGATAGAGAGCAGCTCCGAGGAGAAGGACTTGGGGGGATGAAAAGCTGAACATGAGCCAGCCGTGTGCGCTGGCAGCCCAGAAAGCCAACCGTATCCTGGGCTGGATCCAGAGAAGTGTGGCCAGCAGGTCGAGGGAGGGGATTCTCCTGGGCTGGGGAGAATTTTGAGGGCTCCAGTGCATCCAGCTCTGGAGCCCTCAAAATAAGAAGGATGTCGACCGGTTGGAGCGAGTCCAGAGGAGGCCACAAAGATGCTCGGAGGTCTGGAGCCACTCAGAGCATCTTTCCCTGAGAGGGTGGGGAGGCACTGGGACAGGTTGCCCAGAGAAGCTGTGGATGCCCCATCCCTGGAAGTGTCCAAGGCCAGGCTGGATGAGGCTTGGAGCAACCTGGTCTGGTGGAAGGTGTCCCTGCCCATGGCAGGGGGGTTGGAACTGGATGATCTTTAAGGTCCCTTCCAACCCAAACCAGTCTGTGATTCTGTGACTGTTTCATTCAGCCTTTGGGCAGTTGCTCAGCTGCAGCACACAGGAAGGGGAAGGGAACTCGCTAACCAGCAGCCAACCAGCAGCCCAGCAGCAGCCCAGTGCATTCTTGGAAACACTGCCCTGCAGAAGTTTCTGGGTAGCAAACAGAGCTGCTGCCCTGTGGTGATACTGCCCCCTTATCGTGTGAAGGGGCCGGGAAATCTGCAAAAAGCAGAGGAGGGGAAATTCTCTGAGAAGAGAGGATGGTGGGAGGGGTGGTGACTGGTAAAGCAACGGAGAACATAATGCAGCAAAGGCCTGGGATTTGCAAAAGGAGGTTGCCATGAAGAGAGCAGGCAAATGAGGACAAGGGGAATGGCTGCTCCTTGGGGAGGGAAGGGAACAAGGCAAGAGTATATCTCACAGTCAGGTGCTCTGCAGGGCAAGGCTTTACAAAGAAACAGGCAATTAAATAGTTATTTTTTTCCTGCCCAGTGCCCCATCATTAGCAGGGACCTTCTCCTGGGGGGGATTCCTGTGATTCAGACCGGCAAACCTGCGTCTGGAGACAGCTCACGGCTGGCACTGCCCTGCACGCCTGTTGTGGGGCTCGGCTCTTCGCCAGGGCCCTTCTCCCGTAACGCTGAGCTGCCCCCTCTTTGGCACAAGCACGTGCTCAGCTCCTGCTGCCTGCCCTGCTTTTTCAGCAGGTTCTCGAGCTTTTGCAGCGTCTCGGTGGGCAAGGTTTGAGGAATATTTATGTTGCCTGGCTTCACAGGATGAAACCTGTAATACTCTCACCAGTGGATTACCCAAGCATTGTGCAATGATTAAGCAGCTCTTGCAAGTCTGCATGAAGTGAAAAGATAACAGTGCCCTTACTGAAGTTCAGTAAAGAGGAAGATTTAAGGATCTTACTGTCTTAGTGGATCAGGAAAGAGACAGGAGTAGGGCGTCCTGTTCAGGGGAGTGGATGCCCTGATCCTTTCCTCTTCTAACCAAGTGTCTTCAGCAAACAGGCCAAGTCCCTGTGGATCCATGGCATTCTCTCATTTGTCTTTCCCTCAGCTGGTGGTGCAAGCAGGTCTCTTCCATGGCAATGAGATGCTGTGCAAGACAGTGTCAAGCTCTGAAGTGAATGTGTGCTCAGAGCCAGTGTGGAAGCAGAGGCTGGATTTTGATATCAACATCTGCGATCTTCCCCGTATGGCGCGGCTCTGCTTTGCCCTCTATGCTGTCATCGAGAAAGCAAAGAAGGCGCGTTCCACCAAGAAGAAGTCCAAGAAAGCTGTAAGTACAGCCAGTGTGGGACTGAGCGAGACTTCCCAGCGCTGGCGGGCGCAGGACACCTTCCTGCCCTTGGCCCTCAAAAGGCTTTATTAATATAAGAGCTTACAGAGTGATGGCCAGTAACTTCTTCAACAGGAACAGGAAACTGAGGACTGGCTGCCTGTAAGGAAGGTTGTTTAATTGTATTTTCTTGTCCATTGAGAAACATACCCAGCTTCGGAACGCACATAAAGAGGAATCGTGTGTTAGTGTCTCCGTTTTGCTGTTCCACAACTTCCTTGTTTTGTAGTTAAGGTTAAACCATTTTCAGTGCTGCATCTTCTTTCTAGTAAGGTCTTTCATACAAATCCCTCACGGAGCAAATTAACAGCTAAAAAGGGTGAAGAAAATGAGGAATGTGAACACTGGTTACCGCAAAGGTTTAGGTGAGGTAAAATGAAAGTGCGGAATCTTCAGTGTTACTGTTCAGATGCTGCAAACTTTGGGAGCTCTTGTTTTGAGCCCCTGAATCAAAGATTTAGTGATGTTTCTCGCTTTTCACACCTCTGTTCAAAAACTGCTAGTCCCTTAATAATTCAGTAGCTGAAGGTAGGTCTACGTGCAGTCTGTAGTTGAAGTGCTGGTTTCCCAGTGTTGTAACGTAAGCACGATGCCTCTAGCTCTTTGCACGTGTAGAGTTCTTTATGAGCAAGAAACGCACCTATTTCTCTGCAAATTACTGTTTGTGCAGCCATAGAAACACTGTTACCATGCTTTGATTAGTCATGCCACCTTTACTAGAGTGCAGGGAAATGAGGGACTGATAAATGCGATCGCGGAAGATTCTAGTCTCGGTTCTGCCAGCTCCGTTTGAGTGCTGGGAGGTTCACTGAGCTTTGCTGTCTTGTCAGCAGTGGGGTTCTCAGGGTTACAGTGCATTAATGTCTGGGGAGCAGCAGGCAACCCCTGAGTCCTGCTTGTGTCGACCAATTTCAGGGTTGGAGACTTCAGACTGGAAACATCGTGAGGCCAGGACCAGGATCAACAGTTTTATTGTTGTTTTTTTGGTCTTTTTACTTCATAATAACAGAAATTCAACTCCTCCTAGACGCTTATGTTAAACAGAATATCTGATTCATCCACAGGCTGCACATTTGTGGTCACACTGGAACAGTTTTTAGTCCTGAAGCAGTCAGAAGGAAATCTTGCTATTCTGAGGGACAAAACAAAACCGGCCTGGTTAGCGGGGCTGTGAGGAGGATCTTGTTCATGTGTCTTCCGGTGCTGGGGAAAGGTGGATGCCTTCTGGGGAGCTCTGAATGTAAAATCACAGTATTTGCTGGAGCTGAGCTCTGCAGAAATGGTTAGCTGCAGCGCTGAGTGAAGTGCCCAGCTCCCATTTAAAATGATTGGTAAGAGGAGGTTACAGTCAGAGTGCACCCTGATTTTTGGTCTTGATTAATAATCTTTTTGCTCGCTTTGCTTACAGCACTCGGGTTGATTACATGCATGTTGTTTCTCTATGCAGACTGTCCAGGGCAGATAGGTGGGACTAAATCATTTACTACCACAAAAACAGGCGTGCTTGCAGACTGGGATGAGTCAGATGGTTAATGTCACCCAGAGGGTTGGCTTTCAGTGTTTCTGTAAATCATGCAGGAGATATTTCTGTCCTTACAACGCTGAATCGTTGCTTTGCTGGACCTTATCCACCAGAAATCTTGCTTTGTGTTTTGGCAGGCTCTGGGTTGTGGTTCGATGTCATTTACTCTGTTAGAGAAGGTTGTGGCTGGTGTTTTGTTTGGCTTTTCCCTGTGATTTAGAAGCTGATGTCTCAGATAGGATTTTACTGAAGTTATTTAGTCTCATCAAATCAACTCAAAGGTTTATGAGAGGCCACTTGGAAGTGATTAATTTTGTGGCATTAAGGGAAAATGCTGACATTGCTACCTCCACCGAGTCTGGGGTGAGCCTCATACATTCTCTAGAATGTCTTAGTGGAACATGAACTTGTCTCACTGTGGTTCCCCTCGAATAATGCACTGTTGGTGGGTGCATCGCAGTAGAATTTTGCCTCACAGCTTCCTTGCAAGTCAGTTTAAGTGTCTGCTTAAGCCGTGGTGTTTTCTGAGCAGCTGAGTGAAACACTGGTGTTGCTGAAACTGCTCTATGAAGTCAACTGTTCCGTTTGGGGAGCCTGACTGCAGGAAATCTTAGGTCACTTGTGGAATAGATGTGTCTTCTCGGGTGGCAGGGAACTGGTTCAGAGCAGGGAGGCAGGTTCTCTTTCCTGCTCCAGGTCGCTGTACTTGCTGGAGTCGCCCACCTCCAAAATGGGCTTGTCTCATTTTGAGACAAGGGTCTGGGTTGGGCTTGTGGGTGTTATTTTGGGGGGTGTGGGGGGGGATTGGCAGTGGAAAGTTTGATTTCTATAGATAGTGGTTATTGTGGTACAAAGGAGCCAAGCTTTTTCTTCCCATTATCAGATAGATCTAGCATTCTTTGCCTAGTTTCCTGAAGTCATCCTAACTCTGTGTTCCCTGTTTTCCAAGTCTTCTCCCTCCCCTCAAACTGTGAAACGTATGAAGTGTATGTGTCATAGCTCCTTCCAATATCATTGAGTGTTGACTTGCAAGGCCTTACCGGAAACTTAGAGATACTTCAGCTATGAGAGTGATGAAGTTTTAGACATATTTGTGGGTAGCGTTGGTGCCATTTGGCACTACGCAAAACCCCAGAGGTTTTGGCAAATACCTGAATTTGATGCCACCTTGCCATTTTAGGAGAACTTAAAAAGTAAGCAGACAGGCATGGCCACCTGGGCTGGTTTGTTCTTTACAGCAGCTCTTTGGTGAGGGTGTGCCTACATACTCTGGAATGGGATGTTATCCAGATGGGGAAGGACCCAAACGAGCTGCTTGCTTTGCTTTGCAGGACTGCCCAATCGCCTGGGTGAACGTCATGCTCTTTGACTACAAGGACCAGCTGAAAACAGGGGAGTGCTGCTTGCACATGTGGTCCTCCTTTCCAGGTATGTCAGGAGAGAAGCGCTACGGTAGTGTTTCACGTATTTAATCTCCAGCACAAAGAGAGGAGACTGTGTTCTGCTTTGCTGTCCAGTAGTTGCAGGAGGGACCATAATAGTTCAGACTAGCAGACCCGGGTACGTTTACTGCTCGGTATTGTAGGCCCTTGGGGGACCTACAAGGAAGCTGGGGGGGACTTTTTGCAAGGGCCTGTAGTGACAGGACAAGAGGGAATGGGGTTAATTTGAAAGTGGGGAGGTTTAGATTGGATATCAGGAAGAAGTTCTTCCCGGAGAGGGTGGGGAGGCACTGGGACAGGTTGCCCAGAGAAGCTGTGGATGCCCCATCCCTGGAAGTGTCCAAGGCCAGGCTGGATGAGGCTTGGAGCAACCTGGTCTAGTGGAAGGTGTCCCTGCCCATGGCAGGGGGGGTGGAACTAGATGATCTTTAAGGTCCCTTCCAACCCAAATTGTTCTATGATTCTATGATTTTAAGATGAAGGCCTTGTTTTGCATGGCGTCGCACGTACGATATGAGGTGACTGCTGTCCTAAAGACTTCCTGTAAATTTTGCTTGTGAGCTGCTCAGGGCCAGGCGGTGGCCAGTGATAGAGCTGGACGCAGCCTGTGCTCTGCTGTCTGCACCAAAGCGTCAGAAGATGCGTTCATGTATGTACTTTGCTTTTCAGATGAGAAAGGGGAACTTCTGAACCCCATGGGCACGGTGCAGTGCAATCCCAACACAGAAAGTGCAGCAGCCTTGGTCATCTGCTTCCCCAGTGTTGCATCGCATCCTGTGTATTACCCGTCATTCGAGCAGGTAGGGGACACGGACACTTTCCTGGGGAGACCTCGAAATTGTAGCTTTGCTGGTGCAGGAGCATCTAGTGTCACTGTCCCTTGGGCAGCTGTTAAGAGGGACTAGGTGCAAGCAGACTTGATGAATAGATATTGTTAATTGAAAATCTGACTTTTTCTCTTAACTAATGCACTGTTGAGTGAATGCTTTTCCAAGCTGTGAATTACTGAGGATAAGCATTTTTTTGGGGGGTTTAAAAAATGGGTTTAAAACTGAGCTGCCTTTAAACTGCAGGCAGCATCAGGCTCTATAGGAAGGAAGAGGAATAAAAGGGGAAATGAGTGAAAGTAGACAGCTTCCTCCTGTTCAGCACGGAACAGTAACATGCTGTGCCGCATGGGGATTTTCCATCTGTCACTGCAACTGGCCAGGCACTTAAAGTGGAAGAGAAGTGTGCCCGTTACAGGAAAGAAAGATCTGCTCTGCCAAGGACATATCTGCTCCCCCATGATGCGTGTTCTGGCTCGGGAGCTTTAACACATTGTGCCGAGGTGGCTTGCACCGTGCTGTGTGCTTGGAAATGCACGGCAGTCCTAAGAATCTGGAATGGCTCCTGTTAGCCTGGAGCTCGGCAGTCCGGAGGCCCTGTTCACAAACTGTATGGGTGTGCAGATGTGCCCTTTTTGGGAAAAAGACTCTTCCCTTCATTGTGGTTACTACCAGGGAAGGACCTCTGTGGGCACTAAGGTTACACCTCTGAGCAGAGGGGCTGTGGGAAGCAACTCGCTTCTCCGGAGCTGGCAAGTGACTAATGCAGCATAAATGCCTGCAGTGGTGGTAAGCTAGAAGTACAGAGGGAATGAGGAGCCTTTCTCAGTCTCTTTATTTGTGTCCCAGCTGTTGGAGTTGGGGAGGAATGGAGAACAACCCCGTGCTACACTAGAAGATCCTGAGGAGGTGAGTCTGCTGGCATCAGTTTTTGAGCTACATGCAGGCTATGTGCAAGCCGGGTTTCATAGATCAAGTTATATGTTTCCACCTTACCCCAGCCAGCCTTTTTCACCAAACTGGGTCGTGCCCCAGTTCTGCAGCGTCCCTCCGGGTAGAGACTGAGCCCTCTGTATGCTCTTTCCTGTGATTCCCATGAGCAGAAGCTGCAGCTAAAGGAGATACTGGAGCGGAGGAACCACACTGAACTGTATGAGCATGAGAAAGACTTGGTGTGGAAGATGAGGTACGATATCCGTGACCAGTACCCACAAGCTTTGGCAAAGCTGCTCATCATCACCAAATGGAACAAGCACGAAGATGTTGCCCAGGTGAGGATTCTGCATTTGGCAGCCAGGGCTCCCTTTCGGATCCACCTTTCAGTGCCCACATTCCTGTGGTGTTTGGGAGCCCAGCTTAGCAGGGGATGTTTCGCAGTGCCCCTGTATAGGTAGGTTTGGCATCGCTAGGGCTGAGGAAGATTTTGTGTTTTCAACCAGTCTGTGTGAACATATGCTGAGTGGTGTCCAGCTGGGCTGAGGTCTGGCTCTTCTGGGCTCTCTTTGGCTCTGTGCACTGTCCCAGACTCATGGAATCACAGGATGGTTTGGGTTGGAAGGGACCTTAAAAACTATCTAGTGAATCTCTTCCACGGAGTACATGAGATGCTAGAGATGATCTCTGTGCTCCTCATCCCGCCTTACTTCAAAAGCTTTGACAGGACATTCTAAGGGTCCCTTTCTAGTCTACATTATTATTGTTCAGAAAAGTGCTTTTCCCAAAGAACTTATTCCACTAACTGTGGTACAGCAAATGTAGCCTTGCCATGGCCTTGGATAGCTCCTGCTATCAGCCTTCCTAGAATGTTTGGACTGATGGATTCTGACCCTGGTGTCTGCAAACTTGCTCTGAGGCATCTATAAATAGTGATTAAGACAGAGGTTTTACCCCACACACACAAAACAGCTGCTCTTCCATTAGCAGAATTTTAGATTTTTATCCATTGTCATAAAAACCTTGTTCCTTTTTCTGCTTCCCCTCCCCCAATAGATGATTTCCCTGCTTCAGACCTGGCCAGAGCTGCCTGTCCTGAATGCATTGGAGCTGCTGGATTTTAGTTTTCCTGACCGTTACGTTGGTTCCTTTGCTATCAACTCATTAAAGAAGCTGACGTAAGTGTTCATCACAAGGGATACGTGGAGCCCCTTCTATTTACGTTTAGGGCTGCTGAGGGGGATTGTGAACAAGGCTGGCACTCTTGCCTTTACAGTTTTGCCAATAGACTTGTTGCAGTAAATCTAAGATTCTCTTTTATCTTTCCACAGAGATCATGAGTTGTTCCAATACCTGCTACAGCTTGTCCAGGTGCTTAAGTATGAATCCTACTTAGACTGTGAATTAACCAAGTTCCTGCTGGACAGGGCATTATCCAACCGCAAGATTGGCCACTTCCTCTTCTGGCATCTGAGGTAAACAGCAGATGGTTTAGGCTTTTTCTCAATAATCACGTGAAACCAGCATTTACTGGTTTTGTCATTGCTCTGTGAAGTGAGACAGCAAGCACCTCTCTAGGCAGAGATGCCAGGGTATTTATTTGAAGACTGTTGGCTGTCCTTTAACTGCTGTTAAAACTAACATCAGATCATTAGTGGGATCTTCTTGCTGTGTTTACCAAAACCCAGGAACTGCTGCTTTTCACTTGGGACACTGGATAAGGATTATTCCAGGAGGACACACAATCTTTTTTTCTTTCCTTGTTATGTTTGATGGTGGTGGTGTTTGGCCTGGGTTCTTTTTTCAGAATGTGTATATACCCGCATGCCTGTGAGTTGAAATTTCCTTTGGACACCTCTGGCCACCTGCCAGTTGTGAGCCGTAGGCTCTGAACGCTCCTTGCTCCTTAAGTTGTGTTCTCAACGGAGCGGTTAGCAACGTAGTCACCCAGAAGGTTCTCCTCACTTCAAGTAGTGCTGTTTCTACATCACCACCTGGGATGGGTTAATTATTTCCCCTCCTCAGTACATAGAAAGACTCTGAAGAGCAGCTAATATTCTGCACCCTCCTTTCGCCCCCTGTTCCTTGTGTCTGGCATGATTGGGGAATTAGTCACTCACTGCAGTGAGTGGGAATTGCTTTAACCTCCAGTCTCCCTTAGGTCAGAAATGCATGTTCCTGCAGTTGCCTTGAGGTTTGGCCTGATCCTGGAAGCCTACTGCAGAGGCAGCACCCACCATATGAAAGTTCTGATGAAACAGGTAAAAATTGCTTTTAGTCATAAGACTGACTTCCCTCCTGCTTGGAGCTGGTTCTCAGCTATTACCTTTTCCAACTCAATGTTATCAGTAATCATAATTTTAAAAAAGCCTTTTAACTGCTATATTGGTTTTGGCATATCCTGTGAGGAGCCTGGAGTTCCCCGTCACGTGCCTGCTCATCTCTTACTCACCCGTGCGTGTCCCAGACTACACTATGTGTCTAGAGTGAGTTGAAATGTTCAGAGACCACTGGTGTTAGTAGAGGAGTTGAATGAGTTACCAGTTAGTAGGAGCTGACCACAACTGTCTGATTCAGAGGAGTGCACTGTGGAGATCTTTTTAGTTTTTACAAGAGCCTGTAGTGATAGGACAAGGCGTAATGGGTATAAATTGAAATCAGGGAGGTTTAGATTAGATATCAGGAAGAAATTCTTCCTGGAGAGGGTGGGGAGGCACTGGGACAGGTTGCCCAGAGAAGCTGTGGATGCCCCATCCCTGGAAGTGTCCAAGGCCAGGCTGGATGAGGCTTGGAGCAACCTGGTCTAGTGGAAGGTGTCCCTGCCCATGGCAGGGGGGCTGGAACTAGATGATCTTTAAGGGCCCTTCCAACCCAAACCAGTCTGGGATTCTATGATTCTATGATCGTCCTGCTGCTTACCCACTCCAAACCTCCTGTTATCAAGGATCACTGTACGGAATTTGGTTGTAAGAGATACAACCAAAGCTTACATTTCACAGTGGATTTTAATAGTTTTCAAACTTCCTCCAGGAATTTCCTATTGTTAATCCTGTTCCATCCCTCCCTTTTCCCAGGGAGAAGCACTCAACAAGATGAAATCTCTGAATGAACTTGTGAAAGTGAGTTCTCAGAAAGCCACCAAGCCTCAGACCAAGGAGATGATGCACGTGTGCATGAAGCAGGAAACTTTTCTTGAAGCACTTTCCCACCTCCAGTCCCCCCTGAACCCCAACATTATCCTCACTGAAGTGTGGTAAGGAGGATAGCTGCATCTCTCCGTTTGTGCCGCGGGCTTTGCTCAGCAGTGGAGCCGGGAATCTGGTCACCCCGAGCTCCTCTTTTCCCATAGAAATCATCGGGCCGGTCACTTTTGTAGGTGCTGTTGAATTTGCGGCTCGGCTGGCTGACTTGTTAACAGGTGGAAGCTCTGATGGTCCTGGTTTTGTTTCCTCTAGTGTGGATCAGTGCACCTTTATGGACTCCAAAATGAAGCCTTTATGGATTGTGTTTAGTAATGAAGAGACGGGTGGCGCTGGAGTGGGTATTATCTTTAAAAACGGAGATGGTAAGTCTTTCAAAGACGTGTTTTCATAGGCGTAGTAGTCTCGGGTATTTATTGTGTTGAGCAGGCCTGAATATGGACCATTAAGATGTCGTGTAAATGAGGACCATCAGCATGGGTTTTGACAGTAATCTGGGGATAGAATAAACTTTATATTTCAGTTGCTGCCCTCTGCATTAAGATTTTAGCACGGGAGTATCTGCATACACTTGCACAGCAGAAAGAATCTTGATGTGAGGTGTGAAGGAGCTGCAGAAATCCAAGCTTTGTAGGGAGGGAGTGGCTGCTGCTCACTGTTGTGGCCAGGCAGACGTTGTCTGAAGTGCTGCGTTGAGTACTACAAGACGGGCTTTGGCAAAGTGAGGTAGCACGTACCTCCACTAGCAGCATCGTGGCTGAGCGAAGGTATCTAGTACGGCGGCTTTGGACTATTGCTGCCCTGGTCAACGTGGCTGCGTGCTGATGGTCTTTACAAGCCAGGCCTAGCAAGCGACACGCAGGGCAAAGGCCCCTCGAGCAGCCTGACGTGCAAGAGCACAAGAGGAGGGGAGAACGGGAGGTACTTATGACCCTCATTTCTTTTGCCGTGCTGCACAGATCTTCGCCAGGACATGCTGACTCTGCAGATGATCCAGTTGATGGACATCCTGTGGAAGCAAGAGGGCCTGGACCTGAGGTGAGTAATGTGCACATAGTTGTCCTGCAGCAGTGAGAAATCACGCAGGGAGAGGCTGTTTGTCTGCAAGCGTATTTTGTTCCTGACAGGTCTGGCTAGTGGCCTGTGAGCAGCCGGTAGGTGCTGAGGAGTAGAAGTGGAGAGTAGATACGGAGTAGATACCGTAGACAAGGGGAAGCTTAAAAGTCAACACAACCCAATTCTGGGCAGGATTTCAGTGGAAGGGTTTCTTTCATCTCTGCAGGATGACCCCTTATGGCTGCCTCTCCACAGGAGACAAGACCGGACTGATAGAGGTAGTCATGCATTCAGACACCATTGCCAACATCCAGCTGAACAAGAGCAACATGGTGGCCACGGCAGCCTTCAACAAGGATGCGCTGCTGAACTGGCTGAAGTCCAAGAACCCAGGGTGAGTGGGCTTACCTCGTCCTCAGTGCTGCCTCCTTCCATCCGAGACATGTCCTGTGCTTTACTCCATTGCTTCCTGCCATTCCGCATATTTCCAAGCTGTCCCACAATACCTGCAGCTGCTTCACTGCCTGGCAGGCCGGAAGGCGTCACGTGGATGGGTGCAGTTCTTGGGCAGGAACGGAGGGATCTGGGTTACAGTTTGCAAGCTTTTTTGATCTTCAGGTAGCACTGTCCACAGGCTGGATCCAAGCCTCGATCTTCCCATCGGTCCTGTTACTTTCTCCGGAAACCGGTGGCAGCTGGAGTAATGCCAAAGCTGGGAGGCAAAACAAGCAGCACAGAAGCTGCGTAGCTTGGGGTTTTACTGGGTACAGAAACCCGTGCTGCTCTGATGTAACAGGGCACCAGTGGGAACCATTCTAGGAGCCCGCCTCATCCTTTGGATGTATGGAGATCAGAAATACGTTAATTTAGTTGAGACTAAACCATTTCCCTTGAGATTGTAGACACAACCTTAGCCAGATCTCTCCAATTACAGACAGTTGTTACTGCCGCGAGGTTCTGGGGCGGGAGCGCTGCCTCTGGAGAACACTCCAGCAGCTCAGACATGCGATTCCCCTCCCTTTTCCTGCAGGTTTGCACGGGGGAAGCTAAAAAAGCCAACTTTCCCAGTGTTGAAGTCCTGGTGTTCCATGTAAAATTCTCTTAATTCTCTTTCAATCTTTTTTTTTTTTACCCTCCTTAGTG
>NW_010243555.1:2414-9303 GCF_000690775.1 Eurypyga helias | reverse complement strand
ACTCTTTCCTGTGCTGGGTACTGTGTGGCAACCTATGTGCTGGGGATAGGTGACCGGCACAGCGATAACATCATGATCCGGGAAACTGGCCAGGTATGGGGATTCACTGCTGCTGTTGACGTACTGGAAGAGGGGCGTGAACGCCACTTAGCAATGGACAGATACATCCCAGTGCAATCCTACTGCTAAGGAATGTACTTCACCTTCCAGCCGAGAGGCGGACTGGACAAATATTCCCAATAGCTTCTATCATTAAGAGGGTAAATACAGTTTTATAATTTGAATTACAGTTCTGTAAGCATCACTGCCAACAGCTGCCGCTGCTGATACCCATTTTGAAACTACAGTGGGGCAATTCCTACCTCTCAGACCAAAAATTGTCTGCAGATCCAAACTCAGGCGCTGTGCTATCCATCTGAAGACTTACTTGGCTTCAGCAGAGTCACAAATTGCTTGTAGTTGCTAGATAAGATCCTCAGTTACTGAGCCAAACTGACGTATTTAGAGCCTTCCTGCTAGAAAAAATGTTGGGGTTTTTTTTAATGAATGCAAGTGATCAGCACAGGTTTAATTTCACATGGATGCCTGTACTGATGCCTTTACTTCTCTCTTCCACAAGAATAGCTACCAGGGTTTGTATCTTCTCATATCCTTTTTTGAAGACAAAGGACAAAACTAGGAAAAAGAAAACCCCTTCTTACAGCACACATACTGAACTAGATCAGTAATATTTTGGTAAAGGGGGAAGTCCAAGTTTTCTGTCTTGTTTAATTGTGAATTCTGTAAAGCCTAAAGCAGCCCTGTGCTAGATGGGGCAAGGCGAGTCTGCTGCAGGACCAGTGAGTTCAGCCAGTTAGCTAATATTTGAAAGTAAGAAACTGGCTGCTGGTGCTTTGAGACTCCTCTCTCAGGTATGTGCAACTCCCTGTCTACACTGTTTCTGTGTAGCAACCCCTTCCTCTACACCTTACTGCCCTAAATCAAGCAGTTATGGACAAAGAAGCCCAGTAGGTGCCTTTGTTTTGGGGTCACAGCAGGGACAGAGATTGTGGCATTGGCGAAGGAGACACTGACCTCCCTCCCTGGGCTGTGACTAGCAGCAGCTCTCGCCTAGGGCTGCCTCTTCTCCTTGAAGAAATGCCGGGCCAGGGAGGCGACACAACTTTCTGCAGAGCAGAGGCCACTCGGGGACTTGTCCACTTGAGGGAGCTGGTGCCCTGCAGCATCCAGCCCTGGGTTCGGTACCTCTTGACAGCAGCTCTGCCAAACTGCCCGGTGTCCTCCCTCCCCTCGCTGCACGCCTGGCGCAGCAACTTCACTCTGCTTGGTATTTAAAAACCAGAGAAGGGGGCAAAAAAGCACCTTACCTGAGCAAGTAATATTTTTAGTAACTTCAAAACAGGGCATCTTCTTGGCACACGCTGTAGTTCCCTTTCTGCTTCTACAAGTGACACATTAGGGCTTTTTCAAAAAAGCTGACATTTCTTCAGCTATACCAGGTATTGAAGGTGTGAGTACATTTTCTGTCCTACTCAACACCTAATTACACTACAGAAAATCTTGGCAAGTAAATATTGCCTCTTCTCCCAAAGAAGTGCTATGGGAGAGGTCATTTTTCCCCCTCCCAAAGTCCTATGGTCAGATCCTTTTGAATACAGTAACTGCGAAGAGACTCAACACTGATCAGCTAAAACGGATCCTGTTCTAAAAACAGCTCTTTTCTTCCTTATTTTTAGCTGTTTCATATTGACTTTGGTCATTTTTTGGGGAACTTCAAGACTAAATTTGGTATTAACAGAGAACGAGTTCCTTTCATCTTAACCTACGACTTTGTGCATGTCATCCAGCAAGGGAAAACTAACAACAATGAGAAGTTTGAAAGGTAAGTGCCAGTGGTTAAACTCGACTTAAGGTTCTGAATTTTCAGAAGTTACTTCCACTGACGATACGTAGCCTGTAGCTGACAGCTGTCTGTACACAGGGAAGCAAATAAATGGTCACCTACCCGTTAGAGGAGGTGAAAGCGCTTGGTGGTCATCAGTGCAGACAGCAGAGCCTTGTTTTATAAAATGGTCCGGCGTGCAGTCTTCATTCCTTTGCCTCGTCTCTTCCTTTCTGACCAGATTCAGGGGTTATTGTGAAAAAGCCTATATGATTCTGAGGCGCCACGGTCTTCTCTTCCTGCACTTGTTCGCGCTGATGAAAGCTGCTGGCCTGCCAGAACTCAGCTGCTCTAAAGACATTCAGTACCTAAAGGTAAGAGAAACGGAGTCCAGGTACAGTTAAAGCTGAATACCTGATCTCGAAGCTCAGTGGGGAGGAGTCCAGGGTCTGGGGGTGTATTCTTCAAAGCGAGTGAGTTCCAGAAATTAGGACCGGACATCCATCGGTCGTGCAGGGGACATGAGAAATGCCAGATCCTGGTGCTCAGGAAACAGCTTCACATTCTTCAGCACGACGGCTGTAGGTGCCTTGCAGAACCAGCTTGGGGAGGGAGACAGAGCTCTCGGGTTGTGCATCACTGCCTGTTCCCAGCTTGCCTCTTCAAGGATAACCACCTAGCCCTGGCCAGCTGAAGCACTAAAAATCCCATTTCCCATATAAAAGTGGGATGCATGCAGAATAAAAACCTTGTGCAATTACAGTGACTATTTGAAATAATTCATGGCTGCTTGTTTGCTACTCAGTGCTCCTTTCAATGGGGCAATTTCTTAGCGCGAGAACATTTTAGTAGTTGAGCAGTTCATTCTTCAGTTGCACTTTCAGTGAAACTACACTGATTTCGCCTCTTACCCTCAGGATTCCCTAGCTCTTGGAAAAACAGACGAGGAGGCACTGAAGCACTTCAGACTGAAATTTAACGAAGCCCTGCGAGACAGCTGGAAAATCAAAGTGAACTGGTTGGCACACAACGTATCCAAAGACAACCGACAGTAGAGCGACGTCGCACTTGCTCCAGGAGAATGTAATACCTGCACTGAGTCCAGCAACCACGGACGGGTTTGTGAAGACTGGTGAATGTTGCCACGTTGAAGATCCTGCACCTCTCTTCCCAGAGATTTCTGCGTGACTGAAAAGCTGTTGGACTGTCATCAGCCACATAATCACGTCTGCTGTAGATCTTTAGGGGACGAGGGAGCCGTGAGGCAATAAAATTCCTGCGTACAGTGAGAGGTAGGTACAGGTACTGTATCCTCAAGAACTTGTTAAGCTTCAAATACATCTTCTAGTGGAAGAGTTCAGGCAGCTGTAACGTCCTTCCAGCGTGTTAATGTGTCTGTGTTTTCTGGAAAATTCAGCTGAGGGATGAGAACGTACTGCCGCTGTAGCTCTCATACTGTAGCCCGTCTTGGTCCTCCCCATTACAGCTCAGAGGCATTAACTTCAGCACGTGATCTCCCTCTCTGCCCTGGTGCAGCGTAGGCCAGGGTAGGTCAGTGTAAATCACCACTGAAGGCGACGTGGACAAGTTGTTTTACTCTGCGTTGTGTTTTACTCTGCATTGTGACCGGGTAAAAATATCCCCCCCGTCACATTGCTTTCTCTCTGCTGCAGAGGCGAGAGCGAACTGGAACCTGTTTTTGTTAAGTCAGACCTCAGTCGAGCCTCAAGCAACTCCTGGGTTTGTGTTGTGTTTTTACGCCTGAAACCAGTTTAAGATTGCGTTTTCAAACTGGCAGCGAGGTTGGTGGCTACACGTACCTCCTGCTGGGGTACGCTAGAGCTGGTTTGCCACCCGGTTCCCCTGCGGGACACGCACGGGGAACAGCGCTGCGCTCCCAGCCGCGCTGGGACGGATGGTCCCGTCGGGTGCCTGCGTTGTTTGGCCGGTCTGCCTTCCCCGGGTGAGGACAGAAGAGCGCCCCGTGAGTGGGTTTAACGCTGAAACAGAGTAAGTTGCATCAACTCTTATCATCTTCCAAATTCCCTGTTCCTTTCCGCACTCTTCCTCAATCACAGCACACGACGCCGTGCCTGCTGTCAGCGCTGGGGCGCAGACGGGGCGTCTGTATGGGGGTTCAGCCAAAGAGCACGCGGCGGCCGTCCGTGCTGCTGCCTAAACTGGGACAAACTCCAGCCTCCTGTTCTCACCCCGTCTTCGTCCCGATCAGAATCCGTCCCACCTCCCGCGGGGTGCTGTGCTCCAGCTCCTGTTTGTACTCCTGTGGCAGGTTTTTTGTCTCCAGCCAGTTTCCTCCCGCGGTGAGCGGTTCTGAGCGCCGGTGTTGCACAGGGGCAGGTAACGGGAGCCACTGCTGCCGCCGCGCGGTGCCTCTCACCAGCGTGGCGAGGTGCATCAGGCGGGCTGCAGCCTCGGGGTCGTGAGGAAAAAGAGGTGGAGTAGGCTAATAGTAGAGTAGGCTGATCAGTACTGCTTCCTTTAGCAGTTCCCTGGGTGCTTCCTTCCCTATCCCCGCGTTCTCCACACCATCAGGTTCCTACGGAGGTGCCATCATTCCTGCCTTTTAGCAAACAGCATAGTCTCCTTTTCAAGACACCCCTGAAGCCCGTATTTGATCTGTGAGCCCTTAACCAAGCTAAGCAAACTTCCTTTTACTCACAGAACTGGGTTTTAAGCTCCTTTACTGATGTAAAGGGGCATTTCATACCCTGTTTCTCGAGCGACAAGATCCATGTACCGTCAAATGAGGGACTACTCTAAATTGAGCTTTCATGTCTAGTTTAAAATTCCCACAAAACCAGCAAGTTTAGGACAGATCTTCCCTGTCGTGGGATAAATCTGAGAGCATGCTGCATCCCGCACACAGGTACAACTCATCCCTGACTTTCAGCTCTCCCGTACTTTACGATCGGGCACCTCTACTTTAAAATGGAAAGACGGCTGCCCGGTGCGGGCTGCTGACGTCTGCTGCCTACGAGGAGGAGATCAAGTGCGGTTGCTTTTCACGGGCGCTGCCTGGAAAAGTTAACTTCTCCCCCAAGCTGAAATGAGTAGCAGGAGGTAGTAGTAGGTTTGGTCAGTGAATGGCATATGAAACACCTTTAATAAACTCTTCCCTCATTCGGTACAGACCCCAGCAGATGACGATGTAGTGTTACGCTGTGGTTAACTCCAATTCCGATTTAAAGTACTTACCGTTCCTTTTCCTAAAAGACGTGATGCCATGAACTCCATTCTACACTGGCCTGTTTATATTAATATAAACCAGGTTGCCTCTCCTAGAAGCAGCAGTTACAGTGAGGACAACTCATTTGAGCTTAACATAACCCTTGGAGATGCCCTTTTTCTACACCTTTCCAACGACTCCGTACAGAAAGGTGTACTCAGCGGAGCTGACGGCTAGCTTCGCGCCTTCCTGTAACCGTAACACGAGGAAAAGCGCAGGGCATAAAGATGTCCAAACCGGCCGCAGGAAACAAAACCCCCTCTCGACTGAGCCTGCACTCCGGAACCGCTGCTGCTTCTGGAGACAGGAGACTTCCCGTAGGCCGAGTGTTGTCCTCTGTGAACGACGAGCTCTCTGCAACATGCCGTAAATTACTTTCACCGACGTGGTTCTCCTGAGTTGACAGTATTACTCAGGGTTTTCCTTGAACAGCAGATAGTGGTGTCAGGTTTCAAATTAAATCTTAATTAAACAGTGAATCCGTATTTGCAATTCAAAGTACAGTACCATGAAACTGGTCAGCCTGAGGGTAGACAGTCAGACTTCGGCTGTAGCTGGTGTAAGTATTACAAGGACCATTCTCCCTTCCTGTGCCAGACCGCATAGCCTCATGCTTCACAGGCTAGGAGGGTGCTGGGTGCCACAACTTCTCAGAGCAGGAAGATGCTTGTGCCTCTTACATCCAATTAAAAAGGCAAAAGTTCCCACGAGCCAGCGGATCCCAGCGTCGGCTGCTCTGCCACACGGACAGTCAGCCTGTGCTTTTGCAGCAAGATGCCGGTGTGCACCGCCGATGACTCTGTTACCTTATCGTTCTCCTCCCTAGAAAAAGAGGTCCCATAATACTACTTCCCAGTTAATCTGCAGGACTAATGCACCCAATTCACCTCTGCACCTCACACCTTGCTTGTGCAGCAGCTCTCCGGGCTCCCTAGAAAAAGAGGTCCCATAATGCTACTTCCCAGTTAATACGCAGGACTGATGCGCCCAGTTCACCTCTGGTAAGCAGAGGTGCATCAGCTCTCTGGATCACCTACCCTCTAGGATGATGCTTTACGAGGTTCCTCCCTTGTCTAACGATTTGATCACCGAATCACAGAGTTTGGCAAAGCACTGTAAGATCATCCAGTCCAACCACCAACCCAACACTCCCCTACCCACTAGACCATGTCCTCAAGCACCATGTCTACGTGTTCCTTGAACACCTCCAGGGATGGTGACTCCACCGCTCCCCGGGGCAGCCTCTTCCAGTGCCTGACCAATCTCTCAGTGTAGAGGTTTTTCCTAATACCTAATCTAAACTACCCCTGACACAACTTGAGGCCGTTTCCTCTCATCCTATCACCAGTTACCCAGGAGAACAGACCAGCACCCACCTCCCTGCCCCCTCCTTTCAGGGAGCTGTAGAGAGCGATCAGGTCTCCCCTCAGCCTCCTCTTCTTCAGGCTGAACACCCCCAGCTCCCTCAGGCACTCCTCATCCGACTTGTTCTCCAGACCCTTCCCCAGCTTTGTCGCCCTTCTCTGGACACGCTCCAGCATCTCTATGTCCTTCTTGGAGTTAGGGGCCGAAAACTGAACGCAGCACTCGAGGGGCGGCCTCCCCAGTGCCAGCTACAGGGGCACAACCCCTGCCCCGCTGACCGGCTGTGAATGGCTTGGTGCCCCCTTGGGTCATGCCTCAGGGCTTGTGTAAGAGCCAGATTTGTGGAGACCAAGCATTCTGCACCTCAGCGTCATGGGATGTATGGAAAATCTGCC
>NW_010243555.1:1281-2389 GCF_000690775.1 Eurypyga helias | reverse complement strand
CCTGCTGAAATACTGAACAGGAAACGCAGGAAGGAAAACAAGCCCAGGAGTCAGTGTCTAACAGCTGGGTTGGCGTTAGGAGATACTGCAGGGTGTAGAGCTCTTGGCCTGGTAATTGGTGAGAAAACAGCACCGCGCACAGCGAAACCACTCCGCAGGGGGAGACGGATGCGAGCTCCCCGTGTCCCTCCCGTGCGGCGGTACGCCAGGACTCTGCCTGCAGCGTTCTCTGTGCCCACACAGCTTTGCTCCGTTTGAGAGAACAGACGAATACTGCTCTTGCCTTATTACACCAGAGCAAAAAAGCCATCAGGCCATATGCAGGCTGAGAGGTGCCGAAACCACATCGTCATCAGTGGTTTGTGCTTTCTGGGAGCGAGTCCAGAGGAGGCCACGGAGATGCTCCAAGGGCTGGAGCCCCTCTGCCATGGGGACAGGCTGGGAGAGTTGGGGTGTTCAGCCTGGAGAAGGGAAGGCTCCGGGGAGACCTTATAGCACCTTCCAGTGCCGGAAGGGGCTACAAGGAAGCTGGGGGGGACGTTTTACAAGGGCCTGTAGTGACAGGACAAGGGGGAACGGGTTTAAATTGAAAGTGGGGAGGTTTAGATTGGATGTCAGGAAGAAGTTCTTCATGAGAACTTCCTGGAGAGGGTGGGGAGGCACTGGGACAGGTTGCCCAGGGAAGCTGTGGATGCCCCATCCCTGGAAGTGTCCAAGGCCAGGCTGGATGAGGCTTTGAGCAACCTGGTCTAGTGGAAGGTGTCCCTGCCCATGGCAGGGGGGTTGGAACTGGGTGATCTTTAAGGTCTCTTCCAACCCAAACCAGTCTGTGATTCTTGTGGGAGGGAAGAAACGTGCCACAACTGTGCACGTGTAACAGCAGTTCTCCGACATCACCAGAGTGACAATCCAGGATCCTGCCTGCCATGCTGCAGCCTGGCACTCTTCCTTACTCCCTCTTAGGTACTGGTGTGCAGCCTCGCAGCAGTTCGTACCCCAGAGAATTCAGGCCCCGATTTAGTGGTGCAGGAGTTCAGAGCAGCAGTGGCTCACGTCGTCTGCCCTCCAGTTTTAAATGTGCAACAAACCAAAATGTTCTCGGCGTAAA
>NW_010243555.1:0-1263 GCF_000690775.1 Eurypyga helias | reverse complement strand
TCTTTCCCAACCCAGCAGAGTTTTACAGAGAGGTTACTGAGTCTGGAAAATCGACTTACCTGCAGGTATCAGTGAGTCATCAAGTGGTCCTTCTTCCTTGTGCACCGCTGGAATGGCATCCGGAATGAAAGCCCAATGGCTGTCCTGGGTCAGCCCTGATGCCAAACGTCCAAAGCAGCAGCTCACCTGGTAGTTTTCAGACACTTAAATACTTCAAAATTATTACATTTCACTATACATAAATACCTTCTGATTTTATGAATATGCTCAAAGTGACATTTCTATTTATTTAGAGAAGTTTCTGTGATTATTTTGTTTAACTCTGTACAAACCGATTGTGCTTATTCTGTTGCCTTTGGGGGGGGGGAAAAAGTATTTTTTTAAGCCAAACGGCGGTTCTGTAAGAAGAGAATGTTTACACGTTTTAACGTTTCAGTTGCTTCAGGCACGTGTTTTCGAAGTCAAAATAAAAGATCAATAAACGGTATGTGCACACAGCTGAAGTCTTTCCATGCTTGAGGGATCAGTGAAAACGCCAAAATTCTTCAACTGCCACCAGCAGAGGCAAATTAACAGGTTAATATATTAATCAGGTTAATATATTAATCAGGTTAATATAACCTGATTCAACGCTGTTCCACTGGGTAATAAAGAAATGCCAACAACCTTCAGAACCAGAAATTTATTGTAGCTCACAGACTTTCCAAACTGACCTGTTACCAATATACACATCTGAAAAGTCATACCCACAGCGGCTACCAACTGCATCAGGACATGTACAACCTTTCAGCATCACCACCAAGTCGTGATCAGTTTTGGTCTAAAATACAGCAGCTACAGCAACAGCATATGGAAGGGTAAGTCTTCTACACATTAACACAGGACGACTGTCAGACATAAGTTAAAAGTTTCCCAGTTTACTTAAAACTAGCAGTTATTACCACAGAAGTAGTCAAAACCATTTCCCCTTCTTAGAAATCTAAAATTTTACATTAAAAAAAACAACCCCCCCAAAAAAAAAAAAAAAGGGTAAGCTAGTCGTGTGGGTTTTTCCCTCCTGCTTCCAGTCCCCCTGCTACGGTGAAGGCACTCCACAGCCAAGCCCTGCCCCGGATGAAACCCACCAGCGCATCCCGTTACGCGCGTCGCCGAGCGAGAACAGGTCTGCTCTGAAAAATCAGAGCTCTAGAACCGTCTTTTCATCCCTCGGAATGACAACCCCCTGTGCCCTGCCGGGGCTTGCTGGTCGCTCCTCTGGCCCTC
>NW_010243554.1:0-35384 GCF_000690775.1 Eurypyga helias | reverse complement strand
CACTGCCATCCCGCACTGCCATCCCATCTCCCGGCGGTGGCCAAGCCTGCGCCCAGGACAGGCCCCGTGAAGGGTTCCCCTCGTGGGTTCCCCCTCCAATTTATTCTTTGTGGTTTTCTTTTCATTCAGGTAAATTAGATCTGTGTTTTACTCTGTGGTGGTTTTGTGGTCCGGGAAAGGTGATGGGATGAAAGCTCTCGGCCCTCTCTGCCCGGAACTTGTTCTACAGAAGGCGGCAGTGATTTTCTTCATCACTTGCATGCCTCAAAATTTGACCAGAAAGGACAATAGCTGAAAGGGAAAATCAGTCTTTCGTGACATGCAGCTATCTCCTGAGACTGCCAATGCATACCGTTGAGTGCCATTCGTGGTGACAGGAGTTATTTTATGTGTCCATCAGGAACTGGACAGAGACCACCGGTGAGCTGAGGTGGTTCCCAGTAATGGTAGTAAGGACTTTCCCTCCCTCCTGATTTGGCTGAGCCCCAGCTGGTGACGAGGAAGTGCCAAGTTTGGTCCCACTTCCAGACTCCAAGCTGTCCCGTACGCTGGGCTTACCTTGGGTTTGTAGGTGCATGGGCTTTTTTTCTGTGGTACTTTAATTTTAAAACTCTTCAATGGTGTTTTTTAGATGGACAATCTGACTGGTACTTTTTTCCCAGGAGGACTTTTTGCACAGCAGCATTGTGATCAGAAGGAACAAGTTTGCGATTCAACACACCTTGATTAATGAAGATTTTGAAAATTTTTCAAATATTTTGAAAAAGCAGAAGGAGCTGGCACACCGATGCATGGTTAAATTGGCCGCTTCTGCTTTTCAGGGATTTATGCAAACACTTGTTTATTTAGTTCAGTCTAATTTAAGGACATGCACCAAGCGTTTCGCTTTGATCTATGACTTTCACAACATTCAGCAAATGCCACAGGAAAAGTCAATGAATGGCGCCTTTTCTCACTTGGTTTCGTGTCTTACCACACATTCACACAACTTCGATGGGAAACTGTAAGTCAACCTACATTTGCTCAAAAAAAAGGTCACTTTGAAAGCCTTGAAGCACCTTTTAACAAACCTGTCCTGAATTTCAAGTAGTTGACAACACTTGAGATGGGTTGAGTTTCTTTGGAGTTCAGGTTAGACTGTGACCCTTTCATAGACCTTCCCCGCACACATTTCCCTGTCACAAGCTGTGACCCAGCGTTTACCTTCCAGGCTGTGCCTACGTGTCCTGGATGTACGTCAGGAAACAGGAAAAAGTTTGGAATATCTTCCTTTTTAGATTTTGAGTGTAACATACCGTTCCAGACCCTTGTTGTCCGAATTGAACTGGGAAATGCTCCCTGCTTCACGTCATGAGGAGTATTTTACTGGCTCCTCACTCGTCGTGCCGTAGGCAATCGCTGTTTGTCAGGTGAAGTCTGCTGGGAGCTTGGCTAATGTAAAGAGGAATTGGAAACAGTTGGCTTACGCAGCAGATACTACAGCTTTACTGAGTATATCCTGTCATTTCCACAGACCTGTGTCTCTCCAAGGAAAGGACTTTCCAGTGAAATCAAGAAAAAAATAACTGAATGGTTTATCTTCCCTCCACCCAGCGTCAGTTTTTCGCTGCTGAGCCTAGGGACCTCCGAGCAGCGTGAAGTGCTGTGTAGGACAGAGGCTCCCCCGAGTGCTGGTGCTCCCACTGGCAGTAAGTATCCAGCACCAAACCGGAGCATGCCAGCAGTTTACAGCCACGTTAATTCTGGGGAAAGACCCTACTAAACCCAACGTACAGCCCTTGTTTGTACCGCATTTCATTTCCTCCTTCCCGTTCTCTTTTTGCTCTGCCCGTCCTTTGCCATGCATGTCTCCCATCTCTCCTCCTCTTTTCTTCTCCTTTGCCCTGCTCCAGTCTGTTTCCCTGTGGCCTTCCCTCTGCCCGTGTTTACCCACCTTGGGCTGGGCCTCTCCTGCAGCCCCTGCCAGGCCGCCGGTTCCTGCCGCACTAAATCAGTCCTCCCGGAGTCAATGGCTCCTCTCAGTCACTCGCAGGAGGTGCAAATCCAGTGGGGCAGATTAAGCATAGCGACGCGCAGGCAGAGCGGCCGAGCAGCCAGAAGGCTTCAGCAGCTCAAATTCAAGTGGATTCAGATTTTTTTTTTCTTGCTTTGATTTGCTTGGAGTTTATGCTGAATTCTTTTGGGTATGGCATTTCCTATGTGTTTTCTTCCTCTTCCCTACTGCCCTCCCTTCAGCTGTGCTCATGCCCGTCAGTTTTGTACAGTCTGCGCCTTGCCTGTGGTCTCTAACGTTCGGAGGGGTTTTGCTTGGCGGTGTTTGTGCACGGAGAGGCGCTTTGCTTTGTCGGTGCGCTGCGTTTTCCTCTGGCTGCTGTCAAGGTGTCGCAGAGGTTCTTGTGTGAAAGTGGAATGGGGACTTGTGAGCCTCCTAACCCTGCAGGGAAACAGAGAAGGAAAATTTGAAGTAGTGTTGAGCTGTGCTCGCTGCTTCAGCGTGTGAGCTGCACTGCCACACCGCCGTACCTTACACAGATCCAAGGGATAGTGGAGGCGAGGAGCAGCGCTGCTGGTGGTCAGTGCATTCCTGTTGGACCACAGGCTTGCAGCACGTACTGCACAGCTTTCTCACCCCGCGCTGGATGCAGAAATGCAAAGCCAGCTCCTGCTTAGTTCCTCCTGCCCAGTCAGAGGCTCAAAATGCCCTTGTCACTGGCATTCAAGGATATGGCATTATCTTAGCGCCAGTCAATACTGTTACCTCAGTGAGACAGGTGGATTATTTAATATATATTCACCCACTCTCATGCATCTGTACTTCAGCACTAGGCTGCATTCAGAAGATGTAATTTCCACCAGGCACATCCCTACAGCTGAAATTTGTAGCAAAAAGGCTTTTTTATATATATTATAGGCTTTGACTCTCTGTGACACAAAAAACCCAAGGCTGGGTGGTCCTAGCTAACACCTGGCTACACATGGATTTCTTAGTCATGTCTATTATTTTCACCCCGTGCAGTGATGTAGCTTGCAGATGATCGCAATGTAGCCTGAAGGCTCTCTATGTACCCTAGAAGAAAAGTCACAGCTGTGTCTCCTGAATTTAGTGAAGGAGGCTGAGGCGTCAGGAGCATACACAGGTGTGTTCTCAGTGTCAGCCGTGAGGAAGGTCCCGGACCGGGATCCCACCCCAGAGAGTTAATCATCCCAAATGACCTTGGTAGAAACTTTGTCTTAACTCTAAACCTTGTTTCTTGGAGTGCAGCATTTCCCCGTGGAGCAATGCATGCAAACTGCCATCTGTTAAGATGAAGCGAGCAAGCTCAGAAGACGATTGCTCAGGATCACAAGAGTCACTGGAGCTAGCTGACCTGATTGCCATCAGTTGGGCTGTGCCCAAGAAATCCTTGATTAAAGCACACTTCCAGGCTGTGGTCCATAAGGGTTGTCAGCTGCTGTCTGCCTCAGCCTACAGCTCAACTGCACCTCGGAGAGAGCTGCCTCCTGCTTTTATCTGTCTTGTGGGCCCCAGAATATGCTGCTCTCTTTGGCCTCTTCAGGTTTGCTCACTTGTTTGTTTTCTTTTCCTACATTTGAAATACACAGCAAACTCTCCTTCCCCTGAAGGGTGTTTTGTTTCATTGTGGTGAATAATCACAGCTACGTTTCCTTAAGGTTAGTCTGTGTCAAAGCTAGGGGAACCCTCTGCCTTCCTTCTGATGCCTTTCCCTCCTTTCTTCCCTCCCTCCCTGCTGTTCATGACCTGGTGGAACAGTTTCTTGTCACCAATACCTGGACATTCCAAGCACTTGCCTAGCCTTTGGTTTTAAGAATGCATTTTTGTAGCTATTTTCTTGGGAGGGTGGGGGGGAATTATTAATATATTTCTTTTCTTTGCCTGCAAATAGAAGGGGAAGCCTGATCTGGCAGGATGCTGAACATGCTCTGCCACACAGTGAAAGCTGTCACTGTGCTTTCCAGGCTAGCTGTTGGAAATGTCATAGGATTCATTTCAGAATCCCCTGAGGTGCCTGTTGGCTTTGTCCAGAATCATTACTCATTCTCTGCTACGTACACAAGCTTATTAAAACACGGTGAGACCTTCGTTGTGTTTGCTGCGTTACTGTTTATTTCCATTCCATCTGGGCTCCTACCCTTTGCCTACCAGGCTGTTGCGTGAGCACGCTGCGGCGGCAGCTAGCCGTGCCCGTCTGTTGTGCGCGCTTGTTCTGCAGCACGTGCGAGCTACCTGCTGCAAGGAAGCCAGCCACAGCCTCCTCCAGGGCTGCTCTGCTGCTGGAGATCCGTTCCTTGCACCGTTCTCTGGCTTGTGCCCCGTCTTTCTAGTCTGTGATAGTGTAGTGAAAAAATCAATAGACTCCTCAGTAGACACGATGTCATCCTTGCAGATAGGGAGGACTTGCAGGCAGCCAATAGATCATGTATGTGCTTTAAGAATGTTTGTGGAGACAGAGTTATGATCCAAGAATGTGCAAATCACTGCCCATCCCAGTCTTTACGTGCCTGCGATTAGGGAGAAGTGCTAAACCATCTCTAGACTTGATTAGCATCCAAATCTGAAGGATGTGTCCTGTGCTGTGGAGCTGGTTAAGGTGATTTTTCCAGGGGAGTCAAAAACAAACGATGTGAAGGGAATCTCTTCCTCACCTTATCTCTGCTGGAGGCTAAAATAAAACTGGAGGCAGCTGGCTGGTGAGAGTTGGTGGGCTGCTCTGCGAAAGGGCTCTGGCGTGGGCACCATCCAGCAGCAAGGAGCCCTGGCGAGAGAGGGACATCCCTTTGAGGCAGCCAGGAAGCCTTCTGCTGACCGCTGTTTTCCCAGGGACCAATGCCCTCAGGAAGTGAGAAGTTAGCCGGGGCTATCAGCAGACTACTTTGGTGCGGGGACTTCTTTACGATTGCATTAACGTGTCTTTTCCTGTTGTTGTACAGAAATTATGACTCCTAGCGTTAGCCTTGAGATGAAAGCAAGATCTCTTTTGTGTGGGGCAAGCATTAAAAGCTAGCTGTTACGTTAATCGTAACAAAAAATTAGTGCTGGCTGGCAGCTGTTTACTTTCGTGGAATCATGGAATGGTTTGGGTTGGAAGGGACCTTAAAGATCATCTAGTTCCAACCCCCCTGCCATGGGCAGGGACACCTTGCACTAGACCAGGTTGCTCAAAGCCTCATCCAGCCTGGCCTTGAACACTTCCAGGGATGGGGCATCCACAACATCTCTGGGCAACCTGTTCCAGTGCCTCACCACCCTCTCCGGGAAGAATTTCTTCTTGATATCTAATCTAAACCTCCCTGATTTCAATTTATACCCATTACCCCTTGTCCTATGACTACAGGCTCTTGTAAAAAGTCCTTTCCCAGTACCCTTGTAGGCCCCCTTCAGATACTGGAAAGCTGCAATGAGGTCTTCGCGGAGCCTCCTCTTCTCCAGGCTGAACAAGCCCAATTCTTGCAGCCTTTCGTCATAGAAGTTTGCTTTTGTGTTGTTATTCTTTTAACTCTTTGTATCCTTTGATACACAGCCAGCTACGTGTCTGTCACCGTCCTCTCTTACTGCCCAAGCTGGGGTCTGCTTCCGAAACTCCCCACAAGCTCAACTTTTAGACTTACAGGATAATTTGGGATCAAAGCAGAAAAGTGGGAGATAGGATGGGTATTTCAGGCGAGCGGGATGCGATAACATAATAACGTATGTAGCTGGCTGTGGGAGGAGAGCCTCTGGTTTCAGGGAGTGGGCTTTTGCAGGATGTACCCATACAGTGTTTGACAGCACCACGACAAAACAAAAATCATTGATTAAAAGTGCACGTTACTTGTGCTGCTAAAAACACTTGTGGATTATACATGCTGCAAACAGTAAATATTTAATGTACAGGTTTACTTTTCCTGGTTTATAGGGAGCTCAGCGGGCCTGACAGAGCAGCTAGACAGATGTGTTTATAGCAAGCTCCCCGGGCGGGCACAATGCTGCAGTGTTTGGCCTGCGAGCACCGCAGGGGCACGCTTAAAAAAATAAAAGTGTTCCATTTACATTGGGGGGAAAAAATCCTGAGAATGTTCCTATTAATATTAGCTGTTGTAAAACCCCAAATTCTACATTTCAGGTCTTGCATATTTCAAAAATAGAGGCCTGGCTGGTGGTTGGTGAGGATGTGGGGTGAGAAACGTTTCCTCCCCTACGTCGCCAGTGAAAGGGACGGTCGTGGGGGTAGTTCTTCTTGCTGGTGAAGAGGGCTGTTGCTGAAGTGCCCCTGACGAAGGTCGGGTGTGGGCCCAAGAGTTCAGGAGCAAGCAGCCCAGGGCAGCGCAGGTAGCAGGGGCACAGGCCAGCGTGCGGTGCCACGCTTCTCCGTGGACTAGGAGCTGGGGCTCGGGACCGTGGCTGAGAGCCTGGATGTTATCACAACCGTGTTGCCAAAAGGTGAGGGGGACCAGATGCTGTGGGGAAAGCAAAATGTGCGGAGTCCTCCCCACGCAATAGGATGCACACGCCTCCCACACCTGTGAGATGCTGGCGGGGACGGTGGGAAATCCACCTCTGCCTTCAGGGGGATTTTCTTATACATCAGCTTTGAGCTTGGCTGAGGTCTTATCTGAGCACTAGCTTCTGGTCGCAGTCATACTGACATTAAAGCTGATTTATCTGGTCAAAATTAATGCCATTAATTAATCAGCACACATTAATTAACTGAAACAACCGACGTGAGTTTCTGGAGAGGTCCCAAGAAACGGGTGGCTGCATCTGCCTCTTTAATTTCCTCAGCTGAGAAGTGAGTTTATTTAGATAATCTGATTAAACAGCTGGCAGCTTTTTAATTCGTGAAGAAAAAGGTTAACTTTTCAAAAAGGGATTCTTGGGCTGACTAACTTCTTGAGGAAAGTTTTCTGTTGAAGGAAAGTAGAGCTAGGAAGTAGAAGTCTGTATCAGGGCTGGCTAAGCGCTGTGATTGAATATAGTCAGTGATACATCATATATATATATAAAATGTAATAGTTATCTGTGTGTGGGTAAAGCTAGGAGTGCTGGTGAGGTGATTTTGCTTTCCCATCAGCCTCACCTGCAGAGGGACATCCCCAGCCACAGGTGAGCTGCTGTTCCGGGTAACACAAGGGGATGGGGCCACCCCATGGGTACCTGCTCAGCGCAGGACAGCATCACCCTGGTAAAAGCAGCTCGGCACCTCTCCTGACTGGGGCCTCCCAGCACAGGGGTGCTGGACTGCCTTTGCCCTTGAGCCCTGGCTGCAGCTTCCTCGTCTGCAAGCTCCTTTCGCACAGGTACTACATTGGCCTTGTTCCTCCTTCTGTCTGAGGAGCTAACTGGTTGTCAGTCGGAGGGTGGATGGTGGGGCTCCTCAGGCACAGTAAGGGACTGTTGTCGTTGAATTCTGCTTATCTATGGGAAGGCAAGTGTTTGCCAGGCAGATTGGCCTTGACCTGCTCCTGGAATTACCTGGCCACAGACCATCCCATTGCACCTGGGAGCATCATGAAACTAGGGTTCCAAGAGAAGGAGGATCCTAATAGTGAGCAACAGCACTAGGAACCATTGCACATCCAGAAGGAGAAGGGGCAGAATAATGCAACTCTTTCTTTGCAAGCTGAATTGCAGGCCACGTTTCAATACGGCCCGCTCGCACCTCTTTACTGTGCAGTAGTTGTGAGCAGCGATTCAGGCAAACCCAGCCATTTAGACCCAAACTGAGATTCATTGATTCCAGCAGCAGTGCCGGGCTGCGGCACCCTGCTCTGCCATGGCTGCTCCCTGGCGCCCCATCCCCCTGCATTTATGACCTCCTTTTTACTGTTAGAGTGGCACACGGGGCTGCAGTAAAACAAAGACTCCAGCCCGGGTCTCCCAGGGGTAGCAAACCGGCACATTAACCCACTGTGCAACCTGGCAAGGACTTGTGACTCTGGATTTTATGGCAGGATACCATCGCCTGAGTAGTGCGCGTTTCGGGGGCTACACAGTTGATGCACAGTCAGCTCCTGAAGGGCAGCTGGCATGGTGACAACAGACTTAAAAAATGAATGAATTGTCAGCTTCAGTCTGGATGTCACCATCATTTTAATGCTAATGGACTTTTTCCTCAGCCAGCCTCCTGTCTGAATGGGGAGCACAGAAACATCCCAATATTTATGGGATTTTAACTAGATTAGTTACAAACCTATAAAGCAAAGAAAGAGACAGTTCATCCACTATTGGGGAGGGGAGTGTTAAAAATGCCACCTCAGATAAAATATTATGGGAGTTGAGTAACTGTAAATAAGAACCTTGCCTATGAAACAGCTTCTTATGTGAGGTTGGGATGAAGGCCAAGAGAATGTCTAGGGCTTGGGGAAATTTATTAGCCCAGATCAACAGGATTTCTGGGACTCAGGAGATGGGGTGGCAAAGAATTTGCCTGCTGGAGTCTGCGCTTCCTCCATTCATGCCTGCAGCAGGAGTTTCACTTACAAAACTTTCAAGACGGTTCATTTGCATTATTTGAATTTTCTTGGTTCTCATTAGCAGCTGCAGTTCTGTCCTGGGACTTGGAAGAGCTGGGTTCAAGTGCTGGGTTTCCACAGCTTGCCAGTGTGGTCTTGGACAAGTCATTCATCTCCCTGTGCTTCAATGCCTCTCTGTAGAGAGGAGATAAACATCATTTCCTGACTCACGGGGATGTCAGGAGGGTGTGCGAAAGACTAGGGGGCATTCAGATACCTGAAGTATGAGTGAAGAGCACCATGGGTGCTTACAGGTGACAAGAGCACGTACAGAGCAGCTACCATGCAGAAGTTAACCCCTTCCAGGGGGAGGAATGACATTTTGGTGAGGGACTGTGTGTCTGTCTTCCCTTTGATCCCAGTCAGCTTAGCCACTGCTGTGATTCCCCCTACTCAGACACCTTTATTTTGTAGCTTTGCCAGTGCAAGCTGGCTGTCCTCGTGGGGTCATTGGTGTCCTGATGATATTAGGGTCCCCTTGGCTACGCATTCCCTTAAAAAAGGGACATGGGCACATCACTAGCACGCAACTTGGGAACCCAATGCCTTTTTTCTGCCCCAATTTTCTCTCTCTTATTCCCATTCTTACCCTTGTACTGTTCCTTAAGCTATTCCTTACCTGTATTCAGATTTCTGTCCAGGTTCTTCTCTCACACATCTTCACTCCCCTTCTGCATTTGCTCTGGTATTTCTGCTTCCACCTCCATCCTCACTCCCACTTTGTGTTTTATTTTTCCTTTCTTGTTTTCAGAACCCATCTTAGCCTCTCCTATGTCTTTCCCTTTTCCTTCCTCCAGTTCCAAGAGCTTTTCAGTAAACAGCATCCCTCTGCTATTTGGACTCTTTGCCCACTGACAGTGGAAAAGTTTCATCATGAGAGTGATGCAAAGGTCTCCCAGTTTAGAGTGCAGGGTAGGTTAGGATGACCTCTCTCCACCTGTCAAGTGAAGAGCCACAGGGTCTAATTCCTCGGCCAACTTTTGCTTGCCAGTTCGTCTCGCATTCGGTTGTTCTTCACCGTCACAGGAGTATTCACACCTGCGGACCTTGGGGGGATGCTCTGTCCTGCCCTCTATCACCCCGCTCCCGTATGGTGTCTGAGAGTACCGCAGTGGCTGTTGGTAATGTACTTAGCCCAAGTGTGGGAAAACTCTCAGACTTGAACTTCGCTTTGTATTTTCATGCCATATGAAACTCGTTGAATGTTTGTCCTTCCCTTCACGTGGCTGCTGCCAGCTCTTGTATTGCATTGACATATGTGAAATCTATTTGGTCCCCGTTTAAATATGCTGCTTACAGTATAAATACAAAAGCAGAGAGTGCTTCTGAAGAGAAATAAATGTAACTGTGGTGGTGGTTGTTGTTATAAATAGTGCAAAGGCTTTAGAAACTATTTAGCCTTTCAGGCAGGAATCACAAGCATTGTGTGTAACATAATCTTAAGGCTCTCGTATTTAGCTATAGAAATCTTCCCAGTTGTGATTGGCCCAATTCACTCATTACTGTTTGGCTTCAGAGCAGGATGAGGATGCTCTGCTCTTCATGGCAATGAGGCTGAGCCTCCAAAACCAGGGTGTGCTAGATCAGATGCTCGACCTGTACATGCATACAGCACCAATATCCACACAAATCGGGCATTTGAATGCGCAACAGGCCCGACTGCATAAAGAACCGTGGTATTTCCACACACAAATTTTTGAGGTTGGTTCCTAAAATCAGCGCTGCATTTTTCCTCTGCTGGAGTGAAATGCAAATATTTATTTATTGACAGAGCTGGAGCTGATCGTTTTCCCTGTCCAGCTCTGAGCTGTCTGTTCCGTCAGATGAAAACAAGTAGTATTTTAATTTCTTTTTAAAATGCATTTGTTCATAACTGGGTTAAAAACAATTAGTGCCTGCTCTCTGCCAGCCCTGGTAGAGCGCTATATATATTTTTGTGTGTGTGTATGTATATGTATATCAAAAGAGGCTGAATGCCCAGAAATTCTCTTGGCAGCCCTGCTGTCTGGTTAGAAAAGGAAGTGAGCTACAAAATTTGAACATTCAGTTCTGAGACTTGAAAGCTTTCTGGATTTTATTACTGACTCAACAGGGTTTTCATTATGTATATGGCCAAGAGGAGAGGTTTACGCAAGAGGAACATATTGTAGTTGAATATGTTTGTAATTTTACACATTGTTAAATAATTGAGATAACTACAAATCTCCTAAATGGGCAAAATAAATTAAGTGCTAGCAGCAGTGTCACTGTGGCACAGGCAAGTCAGTATAAAAGAGTGGCTGACCCCCATCTGAAAGCTGATTTCCAGTGCAGAGGGGTCCTCATCCGGACGCTGAGTGGCATTTTGCTGTTGTTGTGAATGGGAAGCCCTTAGTATATCTTGAAGCATCTTGCTGCCTGTCAATCTCTTCTCTTTTACTCCAGATGATAGCATCTTCAGATTTTTGCCTTTTTTTACTTTTTTTTTGTTTTCCCCCTTTATTCTTTTTAGCAACTCGGAGCTATTTAAACAGCAGTTGAGGCAACGTTTCTCATGCTCTGATTTTCATGTTAGATTTAGGATGGGAAATATTTTGAGAAGCAGATTATCATGCAAAGGAAGAAGGTATGGGATGCATGGACTAAGCTGTAAATGTGGACAGAAGCTGCGTCCTGCTGTCCTGCTCACCTCCTGCAGCCGGGGCTGTGCTGTCGGATCACATCCTGCGGCTGGTCAGCTCTGCTGCAAGCCAGCTTGACAGCCAAGTGAATTCCTGTCCCACAGACAACATGCTCCCAGCTAATTGTGCACTTGTGCATGTGATGGGTATTTATTCTTCATTGTCTTAAAAAGGTATTTATTTTTAAACCCCTGTGGCCTCTGGTGCCGTACAGTCTTAGTGCATGTGTTCTTGTGAAACTACTGCCAGCAGGAAATGCTATCTATATGTGCCTTTGCATTTTATACCTGGGAAGCCAAGGCACAGGGAAAATAGAATATCACTGGATAACTCCGGCTGGAATTCAGAACCCAGTCTGAACCTCTCTCAGTCCCATTTATGCCCGGCCTCTCCAACATTGTAAATCAAGCTGGGTAGCCTCTCATTTTTGACTTTGGTTTGTTCCATTTGTCCTTTCCTATATCTTTGTGGAGAAACACCTACTCTCACTGCTGTTGGGAAAGCTGGGTGCGAAGTGGTGTTTATCGCAGCGACAGCCTGTCTGTGGCGCTGACCACGTGCAGGTCAGCCCGGTTCAAAGGTGTTTCCATGTCGGTGCTACATAACTGGCCTCATTGAGGGTAAGCACATATGCAGAACAGGTCCATTTTCACGTGGGAAACGCAAAGCGTGCATGCCCAGCTGTGCACCACGTAGTGGAGTTTACGGGCTTTTCCCCACCTCCCCTGTTGCTGTGCGGGGTGGCCCGTGGCCAGGCTGTGCAGCGGCCGGGCTGCTCACCGATCCTCGTGCCTGCAGGAGGTGGGAGAGCAGGGACTGTGCTGCTGGCCTTGCCGGGGACACAGCAAGGCCCTGGAAGGTAACAGGGCTGATGCCCAGGAAGGTAGCTGGGAGTCCCTGGCATGGCTCCCTCCCTCCCTCGCTGTCCTTGGCACTCGAAGGCGTGTGGTATATGCTCAGAACCTCCTGGTTTTGGGAAAGTTTTCGTTAGTGGCTGTAGACCAAGACTGTGGGCTGCCCCTGCGTTATAGTGTAAAGGTTTTGTAACGTTGTTATGCTGGATTTCTTATTAAATGCATTTTTTGTGCTCACTTCTGCCTGCGAGTTCGCTCTCTGGTTTTGAGTCCATTGGATCATTTTCAGCCAGCCATGGAAAGAAGGCATTTGTTTCCAAGAGATTAAGCCAGAGGCAGAGCCCAGGAAGGCGAGCAGCCGGGGTGTGGAGGGATACCGTGCTGATGCCCTGGGAGAGCCATGAGCCTTAGCACAGCTCCAGTGAGAGGCTGGAGGAAGAATCCATGGTGGGGAGGCAGAGGGAGAGGCTGTGAACACCCTGACCACAGAAAGTGCCTCCTTGGCGCTCGCATGGTCTTCAGACACCGGAAAGTCCAACCGCAGGACACAAATCCATAGGAAATGAGGTCTCATTAGTTCCACTGCCCACAGCTTGCTCACGGCTCCAAGCATTCAGTTTGGTCGAAGGGCTACTGGAAACTGGGCAGATGTCTTCCCTGAGTCACGCTGCCTTTCCACCTCCCCAAGGTCACGGTGCTTCACAGGCCAGGGCGCTGCTAGGGGAGGTGATGTCCAGCTGTCCGTGGCCACACAGGCATCCAACCTGCGTCTGATGTGCTGGCGTGCTGAAATCCATCTGGATCTTCTTCTTGGCTTTGCTAACTAGAAAAATGTGGCATTATCAGAAAGCTGTACCAGCTTTCATATCCTCTCCCCAGCGAGAAGGAGCCAGAGAGCATGCCTTAAGCGTAGCCCATGGTCAGATGGTGTGGTGAGTGTTTGAAGCCTGGGAGTGTCTGACAGAAAAATAATTTGCCCTTTTAAAACCACTGAACAGTCCTTGTTTCTCCATACTCCAGCTGGTTAGCTTGGCTGTGCTGCCCGGGCATGGAGATGTGGCTGGATCCACTCCCGATGCCTCCCAGCACCCCTGGCTGAGCTCTTGCTGCTTTGCCACGGCAGGTGAGGAAGGGGCTCTGCCCTGCTTTTGGATGACAGAGAAAACGGGCAGGGGGTCCAAAGGCTACCCTTGCCTCTTCCCTTGCTGGCAGCTTTGCAGCCCGTTCGTGATGCAGAGAAGCTGCGGGGGGCTCTTAATGTTTCGGAGGGAGGGTGTCGCACCAGGAGCAGAGACAGCAGGGCTGGGCGGGTGAGAGGGTGCTGGTCAGTGTTGGTGCAGCCTCCTGGGGTTGGGGTCCCGGCAGGGGCTTTGCCACCACTCCCTCACGCTGGTCGATGGGAGGTGGAAATGCAGTGCCTGGGAGAGTTCGGGCAGTACAACTCACTGTATAAAAATTAAAAAAAAAAAAATGCCCTTCAAGAGCATCACTAGGGAAGAGTTAGTGGAACTGAGCAGCTGCTGTTCAGTACATGCTAACAGCAGCTCCGGTTTTGTGGAGCTGAAAGCGCCGCCAACCCTTTGCTTCCTGCCTGTGTAATGCTGCACCTTCATCTCCCACCTCCCTCTGCACAAATGCAACAGCCCTGTGACACAGTTTTCCAAATGTGATACATGAACATCACTTTCAAATGTTCCTAGCAAGAAATGGCACCGCTCGTTTTGCCTGTGGCCCTGGGCGGGTGGTGTGGGTGAGCCCAGAGAGGCTGTGGGGGTACAGCCGGCGGGGCGCTGCTGGCCACCGCGAGCACAGCATCCCCCAAAAGACAGGTTGTTGCTGGGGAGGTGCCATCGACGCCCTTCCCAGTGCTGCCTGAGCTGTCTTTCCTGGCCAGCCACCTCGCTGCTGGTTTGAGCGCTCTGCCCAGCTCAAACAGGCAGTGGCCAGCTGCAGCCCCGAAACATCACATCTGGAAAGGGCAACTGAGCTGCTCCTGGGGCTGAGCCAGCTCATCCTGCGTGCGGGAGGGGTCCTCGTGTTCCCCGTGGACGGGCTGGGAGGCGAACAAAGATAACTCGAGTGAGTTTGCAGAGCTCAGAGGAATTCAAGTGAAATGCCAACACCATCCTTCGATTCTCCTGCCCCACGTCCTTTCTTCCCGCCTCTGTAAATAGGCTGCTTCTTAAACACGAGGGGAAGGCAGCGCTTCGATATCAAATCTAAAAATGATGGAGAGATGTACCTCCTCTGAGCCCACCTGTCAGTGTTTGCAGTTTTACTGTCATATTTTCCAACATCTTCCCAGTGTTTTTCTCTCCTCTGTTGCTGTACACAGAGGCAGAGGAAACTTGCTTGTGCAGAGGAAAAAGTGAACCAGGCTTTCTCAGATATTCTCATAAACAGCCTGAAAAAGCTTTACACATTTATCCCACTCCGTTTTAGTCATCAGAGGTCTTATTTACAACTGTAAACCTTCTGTAAGTACAGATTACCTGGCTGCCTGAAGAAAAAATCTCCAAAGAAAATTGTAAGTAAGTTCAAAAGAATATAGTTTGGTTTTCGGTTGGTTTGGGGTTTTGTTTGTTTGCTTTTTTTTTTTAATAATATTGTCTTTGGGAGAAGTTTGTACTGTTTAAAAATACTAAATGAGTGTAGCAGCCCTAGTACCCTCTGCATGTCTCCTGGCCTCGTTCCATGATGCTCATAAATATTTGAACCCTTTGGTGCATGAATCCTTTACAGCAAAGCTGTTAGCCCAGCAGGGCTGCAGCCATCTGAAACCCCACGGGATAGTCTGATAGTTCACAGGTAGGGGTTTTAGGGGTTGGGTTTTTTTGGGGGGAGGGGAACAAGGGGGATGCACAGAAGGCAGCGGTGCAGAGGTGCCAGCAGGACGTTGTGCAGCTGCCCGCCCTTGGCAGGCCCTCGCAGGACTCTCCTGCTGCCCTCGCAATTGGAATCTCTTGTTTACTTCCCCTGTTTGAAGGCAAAAAGGAAAACAGCTTCACCAGGGAGAACTGTGGAGACTGTGGAGACGGGTTGCAATAGCCACAGCAATGGCGCAGCAGGGAGGGTTAAGCAGCCCTGGAGTAATTTGGAGCAGTGCTACAACTGCTCTAAGTTATTCAAGCTATTAACAAATTGTAGGAGTTGCCATCCTGGAGTGTGCTGGGGTCCAGCCAAAACCTTCTTGTGCCCTGTGAGTTGCAGGCGGGTTCCCTGCTCAGTGATGGCACAGGAACGCGGTAGAGCATAGCCCCAGTGCCAGCCAGGGACGCTGGTCCTCTGCCTCGGCTGTGTTGGCTTGCCCCAGAACGCCCCAGTGGGGAGGGTGACATGGGTCTTTTATGAAACAGTGATGTTCCGGTTGGAGACAGCAAAAAAGGTCAGAAGCCAAATGGAAATGTAGCATCTTTCACAAAAAAGGTAAGAAGGTGAGGTGATTTCAGCGTTTGTCATCGGCTGTCACACTGCAAAGATCCAGCAAGAGGCTGCAAGTTCATGTGGAGTACAGAGCAGCAGAATTCTACACAAGTGTTTTGTTTCATTAGGAAAATCAGCATCTAATCTGTGTGGAAAATGGTAAACACTGTTTCCACAGAAGTCCTGCTTTTTTAAGTTTATTTGTTTGTTTGCTATCATACACATGGTGTTAGTTAAAGTATTTAAGTCAAAGAAAATATGACACAGAAGATTCAGGGTGCCATTTGATAAACAATGGGCTGCAAGCTGTCAAAAAAAAAGAAAAAGCAAGTCTGGCACATGCTGAATCCATTCCTTTCTGTGCAGGAAGAAAAATAACAGTTTATTTCCCATACAGCCGAACTCTTTCACAATCTGCATTGCTCAGATCTCGAGTAACAGCCAGCAGTATCAGGGCCGTTCATCTGTTGGGATGCTCTTTGCAAGCAAAGGTAGGTCAAGGGGTACACTGCCAAGCTCCCGATGACCCTGTGGCGGTGGGTTAGATGCAATATTGTCTGTGTCTTGATACAGGGTTAATCAGTTTTCCCTGCCAAATAGGCAGTGGGCAGCATCTGAAAGACACTGAACAGTTTTCCGTTTGGGCCAGGTCTACTCACGGTGCTGGTTTGGCTAAAGGTTGTTTATATGCCTCGGATGCCTAAAATGCGTTGTTTTACAGCATTACCAATCACTGACTCAAGATGGTGATACAAACAGTGCAAAGTTTGGATCTCTTCTTTCTGGTTCCTGTTGGCTGGCAAGCTAATCTTAAAATAACAATTACCTAAGGGGGAAAGTCCCACAGATCTAGACAAGTGGATTATAAAAATAGCCACCCTCACTAGTAAGAATCCCAAAGTAATTTTTGACCCATGCTCTGCCTGTGGGCTGTGGACATGTACCTGTTATCAAAAAAGGGAGCAAAGGGCTGGCAAGAATTCCCCTTTAGTCTGCTTGGAATCAGTAAATACCTGCAGGTCAGCAGAAGATGTATTTATAGTTGTAACCACATGAAGCGAGAAAGCCTACACTTGCCCTGTATTTTTCCATGAAAGAGGTGAAGTAATTCAGGGCTTGTGAATAGATCACTGTTCCTGGACCTTCTTTTTTGACCCTGATTCCCTTTATATAACAGTCTTCTGTTCCTCCTGTGGATGTGTTTTTTTGCTGGGAAAGTTATTTTTGGAATGATGGTTTATAATTGATGTTAGAGGCTTTATATATTTGATGCAATAAGGCTTTTATATATATTCTGTGTGTTCACACTTGTTTTATGTAATTGCCACCAAAATTCAGCCCACTTGCTTTCAATTTTCTTTCCATGACTACGTCTGCTTTTGTTTCCTTCCCGTTATTAAGTTTTCGAAACACATTGTTGGACACCAAGGATTCAATTCAAAGTCCAGAGCTACAATAATATCTATTCTGTTCGTGCAAAAGTACGGATGTCTTAGTAAGTCAATTGTCACATTATGTCACCTACTTAGGCTATTTTTCTGAGGGGGAAAGCTGGTGAGCTATTTTAACATTTTTACATTCACTCAGAAAGACAAGGTAATGAATCAATGTATATTTAGGACCTGCTCTGCTTCCCCTAAACCCAAGAGGGGAGTAGAGAATTCTTTCTACTCAGTTTGTGGAAAACTAAATCTGGCTTTACTGCAAATAAAGACAGTCAATCCCAATCTTAAAATACTTTTGTACGGAAACAGCTGAAATTCTACCAGATAGTGACTTCATAGCATGAGGCCACGTCATTATTACGTAAGAGTGCTCTGGCTATCTGCATTTTGAGAAAAGTTCACAGTGCAGGAATGAAAATGCATTCTGGCAGAAGGATGGAGACTGGAAATTTTTGCTGGGAGAGTGATGTTGAATAGCAGCATGTTTTCTTTGCATCATTTCTCTACTTCTTGGGAAAAAAAATCTGATAAGCAAAGCTAATTTTACTGAGGAAACAGACATGAGGTCTTCTTGCAAAGGCTCTTCGTTTTACTGTAAACCATACTCAGACTGGGATGCCTGCCAGCATTATTATTCTCCTAAAACCTTGTTTAGACATACAGTCAGGTTGGCCTTGCCTGTTGGAAGTATTGAGCATGTGGGTTTTCCAAATTCAACATGGGTTTAAATATCTTTATGGTTCTTAATTTCAGCTTAAATGCTTTAAGGCCTTTAAGTCTGGAGATGAAATGCATGGAAGGCTCTATCTTGCTCCTAGGCAGAGAATGCCTTTTTGAACAAAATCAGGTTGAGTAACCCATATTTGAAAAAGCCCTGGAGGCTTATGGTGCTGGTGACTCACCCAGGAGTGAACAGTCCTGGGGCTCACATTGGTTTTCTTTGAGTGATATTTTTACCCTTGTTTTGTTTCCCAATTCAAGAGCTTTTTTGTGAATGAGATAATCTGTTATTTTCAAAACTACAACTAGTACTTTTTTGACTGTTGATTTGATGCCATTTTTGGTACCCATTATGTCTTTCCTGCAACTCATTCCCAGATCTGAACAGATACTCTCCAACATGTGGTAAAGTAATTTTGTCTCTGAAGTGTAGATAGATCATTACAGACTGCATCCCAGAGCAGGTGCCCGTGGATGGGGAGGACCATTTTCCATCTGTTTGTTTTATTCCCTGGCTTATTTGTCACTATTAAATGATTACTGCAGTGACAGAACTCCCCAAGTATGCATTACTGAATTTCTATTTCAGCCGGGCAGCAAGATGATAGCCCTTTGGCATGCACACAGCCCAGGGAAGACAAATATGAACAAAGTGAGGCTTTCAGCTCCCATATCTTTGCAAGATTGCTTTTTCTTTTCAATAACCTTGTAAGGCTTAGTAATGAGCCTCTGCCAATGCAGGCTCAGCTGCAGAGCCGTTGAGGTCAGCGGCGACACTAAGCGGGAAGTGGGGTGGCCAAGGAGCTCTGTGGGTGACGCATGCCCAGGGATGGGGCAGGGGGACAGTCGCAGGCTGTGTGCAGGCGAAGGAGCTGCCTCCTGTGCTGCAGAGGTCCCCTCCTGCCAGCCGGCCACGCTGCGAGGAGCAGCGAGCTCCGTGCCTGTGCTGGGGAAAGGTAGGGATTGTGAACTGCATCCCAAGTCCAGGTGAAGGCAGTGAGCACAAGCTCAGAAGACCAGATAAATTCAGCTCAACATGTTTATTAAGCTAGATTGGTCAGGCAAAACTGTGTTTCCAAGCACCACTACTTTCTTGGTTACCGCGTACGCAGTTAGTCAATAACTTAAGCTTAACTTATAAGGTCTATTTTCATTCCTTTGCTCAGTTCCATTTAACTAGAAATATTCCACAGTCTTAAGTAAATCCCATCAGAAACCGAAGTGCTGCTATAAAAACGTGGCATTATTAGGGGCCCATCCTGATCCCTTGTGTCTAAAAGCATCTGATGCTCCCAAAGTGTAGGTAAAAAAAAAGGCAAGTTACCAAACCATGTATCATGTTTAAGAGCAAGCCTTCAGTTCACGATCAGACACATCGCTGAAATGACAGGGCTACAGGTTACAACACGTCCAGGCAGGCCCCTGGCCCGGCTGGCAAAGCGCTCCAGAAACCATGGGTCAGCACAGTGTTAGGGCTGGGAGGTCGAAGAGCACGGGGGCTGGAACCAGGCTGCTCTTATTTTTAGGGTCCTGAGTCGCAACAATAAGGGCTGGGAGGTTTCCCGCTGAGGGCTGCAGGCTCCTGGTGGAAAGCTGGTGGCTTCCTGTGGGCAGGGGCTGCTCCCCATGGGCCGGGGCTGCTCGCCGGGGGCCCTGGCTGCAGCTGGTTTTGAGCCAGGAGCAAAGCAACTAGGAGGAGTGTGAATTCTCCTGCACCCCAGCACACCGCAGGTGCTGTGGGTGATGGTGCTGGTGCTGCAGAGTGGTGGGAAGTGTTGGCCCCTGACACCCACCTACAACTCCCTGGTGTATTTCTGCTTCCAGAGGTGTATTTTTAATAAATCTTAGATTTTTAGAAATTGCAACATAAAGGTTGATCTCTGTGCAGTAAACTTCCTTGTGACCCTCTTCCATGCTCCGATGGGTGTGAAAGCCGACCAGGGGTCCCCCAAGACAGATGCGTGGGGCAGCAGGAGGGTGCCAGGCCTGGGAGCAGGCGTCAGGAGCAGCCACCACATGCTGGTGGCCGTTGGGCTCCTCTGCCAGGAGAGTGGGGAAATGAAGGAGCTGTGTGACCTGGCACACCATGCGTTAGAAATGAACGGCACCGAGGGAAAATCCACTGGGAAAGGTGTTTGCACAAAACACCTAGAAGCCTTTCAGGCATTTTTTGAGGTGGGGACAGGAAGGTATCGGGGAAAAAACTGTGGGTTGGAAATGTATTTCCAACTATTTTTAAAGTAAACAAATTCCTTTTGAAGTTGTGGGCTTGTTGCATAAATTGTGCATTTGACAGAGTAAGTGGTGGGATGTTATGGTAATTACTAATGTCCCTTGAATATTTGGTTAACCACTATATATAATCCCACATGCAGTAGCCTTTCCAGGGAGAATTTAGATCTACCCTTTGGGCAGGATTAACTGTTACTCTCTTGTTTCAGCAACTTTTCAATTATTTGATTCCAGTACAAGGAGTTTTCCATTTGAGGAAGAAAAAAAGAAGGTGTCCTTTTGACATCTGACTTTTAAAAACAAGTTCCAGCCTGTACCTGCGAGTGCTGTGCTGTGAGGTGACTCCCTGGCCACCGAGCAGGAGGGGTGGGAAAGCCATCCCAGCTAAAGACCTTGGCTCTGTTGCAGAAAGGGATTTGACTTCTTTCCTCCCTAGACCCAGTCACACAGAAAATGCATTAGTGCAGTGCTGAACTCTGCGTTTCAGGTCAGATTCTCGCAGAGATGTTAACGCTTGAGAAGGTCCCCAGCCCTAACTCGCTTCTCCTACTGGCATGTGGAACATACCCCCCTGTCCCCACAGTTTTTCTTACGTCTCTTATTTTATCCTCACCTTCCTTCTCTATTCTTCCTAGGAAACTCTCCCTTAGTTCACACCCTGGACTGCACGAACCGGGCTGTGTAGGCTCGAGGCAGAAAGGTGTAACGCTCTCCCTGAGCTCAGTTTTTTCGCTGCGGGGAATGACGTACCCTTGCTTTGCAAGTTTAAAATACTGTCTGAACATACAAGCCTGTGTGCTTAGTGATCGCCTGAATCTGATTTTTCTTTGGTGTATTCGAGTAAAAGGACAGCCCTGTGCTTTCAGAGGAGATTCTAGTCTGGGTCAGAGTGCCTAGACTGGGTTTCTAAATGGTATTGGTACCTCTCTGCTTAGCTTTACAGCACGCTTTTATAAATCTCACTTGTATCCAGTTGTTATCTATCTTCAACTCATGTGTTGTCTGGTTGGGTTGCTTGTCTTGTTCTTCATTACTGAAACAACACATGTCTTCAATATATTCATCAGTGACCTGGGCAAAGGGAGAGAATGTCCTCTCAGCAAGTTTGCTGATGGTACCAAACTGGGAGGAGTGGCTGCCATGGCAGAAGGAAGTGGAGGAGTCAAAAGTTAAACAGCTCCGAGGGCTTGAGTTGAAGGAGAGGTAGTGAGACCACTGGCAGGAATGGGGCAGGAGGAAGGGGGCTGGGAAGGACATGAGGATTCAGTCCATCGTACACGAGCGCCCTGTGCAGCTCAGCTTTGCTCACCTGCTCTCACTTCTGCCATCTCACTGGGAAACCCTCCAGGACACACGCATCTCTGATAATCAGCACTGAGCTGCATCCTTGCTGGCGCTGGCCGGGGTGTGACGAGGCCATTAGGGATGTGGCTGCCGCAGCCAGAGCACCGTGCAGAGAGCTGGGGACAGGTGCCTCCCACTACTGCTCGTGTGAGCTTAGTGGACTTTGGTTCCTGTCAACCTATAGCCTTTCATCAGCTCCAAATCCAGTCATAAATTTTAAAATGTATTATGGCTTTGGTAAGGAAGCAACCCTGTTCCATTCTTTCTAGGTATTTCTAACTTATTTCATGAAAATAACAGGTTTACAGTGAGTGCTGGACTCCAGGCACGTGTGTAAGGGAATTGGGCTCATCTGAGCTGATGCACACAAACCCCAGCTGTGAAGGTGCTACAGCATTTAGAACAGGCATCCGCTCTGTTCAGTGGGAGACAAGCCCAGGCACACCCAGACACCACGCTTCCAGCTCTTTGTCAGCGAGTACGCTGGGTGCTCAAAAGTTATGATTACTCGACAGAAACTAATGCAACAATTTCTAAGCAGCTCTTGATTCTGGGATGGGTGAAGTAAGCTCATTTACATTTAAATACTCTTAAGCCCCTGAAAGAGCTTGAATTTTTCATTATGTTTGGAAAATAGCTTGTGCTTCTTTTCTGTGTCTCAAATGTTATTCTCTTATTTACAACCAGCCCTTGTCATTTCACTGCAAGGCTTCTCATTCATGAGCTGATCCTTTGCATGTTACTGCTTCATTCCTAAGCCAGCCTGCTGTTCAAGAAATTTACTTATTTTCATATTCAGCCGTTACAGGCATTTCTGTAAACTCCTTCAGCGAGCTACGGCACGTGAAAAATATCACAGATTTCCTAGCCCTTTCCAATACCACCTTATCTCCATTACATCTTTCTGGTTTGGTACTGGTTCTTGTAGACTGCAGAATATCAGTTTATGGGTGGAGTGTTTATCATGGTGGGTCATTTGTGACACCTTGCTTGAAAATGAGGTTTGGGTTTGCCAGGGTGATTCTGTGTTAACGGGTTTTTATTATGAAGAGCGTAGCTGACCTTTAAAGTCCAAAGGCCGTATTTATGAATGACTCAGCCAGCTCTCAGTGCAGCTGAAGATTACAGTACGCAAACAAAAGCCAAAGCATACTTCTCCCATGTAACTTTTTGAGAAAGCAGCATTTGCCTCTGGCATTCACCGAGGGAGCTTTCCCTTTGTGTGCAAGAGGAAAATGGGACAGGCTACAATAAAAGGCATTGTTGGTCCCAGCATGCAAAGAATGATGATCCAAGAACCAAAATAATAGGAAAGTGTCAGGAGGGAATTTAGTTCACAAACATGTCAGGATAGCTTCAGGCTTACTCAAGTTTTGATTCAAGCTTCTCATTCTTCTTAAATTCTTTCCAGGCCAAAACGGATTAAATAGTTGCTAATCTTCAATCATCCAGCGTTTCCCTGGAATCAGCGTTTGAGGATGGCCTCACTGTGCTGCCATTTCAGCCTCTGGTTCCTTAATGACAGTAAACCCTGGGGAATCACAGAGTATGTACTCCTGAGCTATGATTAGGATTTGCCCCTTTGTATTCCATTGTTACAGTCTCTTAAGGAGGGGCCTTCTTGCTTTGTGTCCTGGCATGTATCTGTCATAATAGTCAGCAATTGTGACCAAGTATTGCACCCAACAGGTACATATGGGTCCTAACATACCATTTTTATGGATCTGGTTTCCAGACCAGAGTATTGCCTGACAGCAGTGCTTACAGATCATTGCAAATAGAAGAAAACCGGTCTTGCTGTGGCATACCTAAAGAGATGCTGCCAGCCCTGCACTTTAGAAAAAGAGAAGAAGAAATTATAGTTGCGTCCTTTTTTGTCCTTTTTTTCTCTTGCTAGTCCTACTGGGGTGTTGTCCAACTGAACAGACAAGAAAACAAAAATCATAATAATAGTAGTAGTAATAATAATAATAAATCCTTCACAGGTATTAATTTTTTTTTCTAAAACTCATTTTCTTTAAAATAAAGTCTCTTAAGAAGTTCAGAACATATCTTTTTCCCCTCTTCCTCCTTATCCTAACTGAAAACCCCTCGGAGCTAATGCCAGGCAAGGCTTTGCGGTAGCAGCTAAATGTAAGAACTATGTAATTTATGTCCTGTGGCCCTATCAAATATAATTACAAACTATGTTCACAGCACTACAAATTACACAGCACTTCACCAGTGTGGGAGATGGCACGTTGCCTATTGTGATAGGTGATCCCACACCTAGAGCTGACTGGCAGCTCTTATAAAATAGTGAGGCATCCTTTTTGTGCCCGGCTGGTGAAGGACAGATGGTCGTCTTCTCCTTCAAGGAGAATTCCCTTCAGGCTTTATTTCCAATATTTTATGTGTGTATGAATTATTCTTATTAAAAGAGAATGAATATGGCATTTATTGGTGAACTATAATGCACTGAGACAAAGTGGAATTTTTAACTATTTCTTGCATTAACAATAATACGGGCTGCTCAATATTTTTTCTTTCTCTGATAATGGAGATCATTTTCATTAGCTCTAAGGCACCCTTGTGCTTCTCTGGCAGCGTAAATTCATTTCTAACTGCCTCTAAGGCCTCTCTGCCCTTCCAGACAGTGCAGCAGAGGCTGAGGATAAATGAGAATCAAAGTGCTATTAAAAGGACCCAAAAAAAGTGTAACACATGTTAATACTCTCTAATGTTCACAATAGTCTTTTTCACCTTCCTCTGCTATAGAAGTTCATGTGTACATTGAAAGGTTATGGATGGCTCAAGGGGAATGACAGATTCCCTCTTACCCTCCCTTCTTTTCTGTCTTCTTGTACCCCATAGCTTATTTGCTCTCTGGTGAATATAGTTGAAGCCTGTTCAGATAATCCTGTGGCTTAATTAGGATAATCTAACCACTTTGTGCAAACTCAGGGTGATTTATACAGCACAATGTCTTGGGCATTCTGGTCTTGAGCTGCTGGACTAAGTGGGCTGCTATTTTACCTTTGGCTTTTTAGAGCATTTTAGAGCCCTTGCTCTAGGATCCACAGGTACTTAATGGGTGTTCCCACTTTAATTCATAATAAAGTGATAATCATTACGATAAAGTAAGAGGTCTGAGCTTTTAGTGGCTTTTCTCTTCATTATGCTTTGCACAGCTTCAGTAATTGCATTACATTCAGACCTGAATTATTGAAGGCTTCTGAAAAAAACACGTGTTTTGGTCAAGGACAATTAGGAGGAGTTCCTGGAAACTGTTTGCACTGTTCAAGCTCAGCTGTCCATTAGCTACGTTTATTTATACAGCAGCGAAAATGTGCTAGGAAAATTAAAGAGATTATAAAGCTCTAGGAGGAATTTTTGCTATATTGTTCCTTACAAGGAAAGTAAAATCTGCTCTTTCCTCAGAATCCAGACCTGCCTTGGTTCACAAAGGATGGATGAACACTGTAATGACAAAATACTTAAAAGATGGGGCATCATTTTCAGGAAAATCAGACAAATCCATGTATGACAAAATGAAACTGCTCTCTGCTGCCTTTGGAATGCTGGCAGCGGTGTACGCAGCTAACGACATGCCTGCCTATAAATCTGGTTACCTGCTCGTGCGGGCGAGCGTTCAAGGGCGGCACCGGCGGGTGGTCCGCATGCACGATCCCCACGCAGTTGGTTAGCATTGCCTCTCGGCCACAGCCTGCGCTGCTACCCACTGCCCGTAAACGCTGCTCCAAATGGGGCCGGCAGTGCAGAGCCCAAGCGGCCAGGGAGACGGCTAGATAGGATGCAGGGAAGGCAGGAGGGCAAAAACTAATGGAAAATTCCCCAGGCAGGGAAGGGTGCGCTGCAAAATTCAATGCGAGGTGAAAAATGCTGAAAATGGAGTGGAAGAGGGAAGACACTGCCTAGAAGAGTGTTGTGAGAATCCCTGTGCTGCACAGGGGCTCGTGGCCGTGGCAGAGCATCCGTTGGGCTTTGGGAGGATCACTCACCAGTGGGGCCATGTGCAAGCAAGGATTTTGGGTTTTTTTCTTTTTATTTAAAAAAAAAAAGTCAGTGCTAGCAACAACAGCAGCCTTGACTGTAATGAGCTTAATGAATATGGTGCAAGGGGTGTTTCAGGTAGAAGGAGAAATGTGGGACTTCTTGTGTGTGTAAATAGGATGCTTGGCAGCTGGGTAAGCTTTAATTGCAATCCAGAGCTCCCGATCTTGCCAAAGAAAGAGGAGAGTGAAGAGAGCTATTGATTTCCATCTGGGCAAACAATTTACTTCTTAGTGCTCATCTGTGTGTGATGTGTATCTTCATTCCCTGTCACTGCTGTGTGCAAGCTGAAGCTGCTTTCATCACCAGAGTTCAGGTGGGGGTTCAGTTGGATATGTGGCTGGAATTGCAAGGTGTTAATGGGAGAAACTGCCTTACCACACTGTCAGTGCACAATGTGCTGTTAGTTTTGGAAAACCTCCACATCTCTAGGTCCTTATATAAAACATCTTGTTTGCCGTAGTGACCAGTTGCCTCCCAAAAATAAAACTAGCACAGAAGGAGCTTTCTCCTCTCACTGCTCAACAGGAGCAAGGCAATGTTTATTTCATATGATGCATGTTTGTTTATAAATGTGGTGTTACTGAGCAGAGGACGAGATCAAAGAAGTGGATTTTGCATTTCTCTTTGAAGGCGCAGATGTCCATGGTCAATATGATCTCTTTTGGGGGCAGCTTCCAAATTTCATGGGCTAAATGCCACATTTTTGCCCTGTCGTTGACAGTTTCATTGTTCCAGGGGCACATAGCTGGTGCAGGTCATGATCTTGAAACAGAGACACAATGAGAAAACTCATATGTAGGCACAAAGTGCAGCAGTTTCATCAGAAAAAAACTCCAAGTGGTATATTGGGTGGTATATTGCAAAGAATTACCTTTGCACAGCTATCAGAAAACCACACTTGCTGCAGTTTATAATATGCAAATATCATCATTAGGCACAAACAGCTTTGTATGCAACTAATCAATCTAACATTGTGCATGTAATGGAGATTGCTGTGCCTGTGAAGGGTAGACATGTGTGTATGGTTTTCTAAAATTAATAAAATATAGGTTAGAATTATTAATTCCCTTCTGTTGAGGAATGGATAATTAGTCAAATGGTAATATTCAGCGCATGCAACTTACTCATGTAGGAAGTTCCATCATTTAGTGCCCCGGGGCCATTGGACATTATATAGTAAAAATAATCGTGGTCAATAGTAAAAATAGTTAGACGTACCAAATTCTAGCAAAATTATTCGTACACCAAATGGGAAAAAACATAAATGCATACAGGGCTGTTTTTAATTTTGCTCATGTTTTGATCTGGAGCGACTTTATTGCGAAGACTTTGCACTGACACCAATGACAGGATGGAATTGGCCTCCAGATATCAAATATTGAGTAAGTGTGGTAAAATTAAGTGATGACTTACAAATTAAAATGAAAGTGGTGCTTGACTAATGTCTAAAGAGAAATCATCTAAAAGTAATATTGTCTAATAAGTTTTATATTTTCAAAGTGCCTTTTTCTGACTTACCAGGAAAGAAATGCCTAACTTGGATTATTATGGTCATTGACTAGTCATAGCTCAATTTTTTTTTTTTTTTTGGCTTTGTTTAAGAAAGATTTAACTTGATGCAGTAGGGAAAAAAAATAGTTCCAAATTCAAACCAGCCCTCTTGGAAACAGTGATTTATTCCCTGTTGACTTTAATAACTAAACCCATTAAAATAGCCTGTAGTGAGAAGCAAACCTTATATGTGGACAAGATAGTAGAGATAAGAAAGACAAGTTTTATATTCATACTTGCCAAATTTAAAATAGGAAAATGATCCATTTTCTGTTAGTTGGTTAGATCTTGAATTCCATCTTGTGCTATTAGAGTATTTTTAAATTATGATGTCACTGCTGTGTTACTTTTGTATGTGTGTGTGTGTATATATATCCTTTTCTAATTAGGAGATGACAATACACGCAGCAAAAGTCATCTGGTACCTCAGACAGCTGTTAAAATACAACAGTTATTGATATATCCCCTTTGTTATTCAGTGTTGGATTATAGTCTCATTTTATACACAGAGTAGTTCTACTGTTTGTAACAAAATACTTCCCACATGACACTGTCTTGTCATCGTCACTGTTTCTGTAGAGATTTTGAAAAATGACTCATAGTGTGGTGTACCTTCAGATGTTGCTTTTTTTGAGGTGCTCCCCCAAGCCTTTGACTTTCAGAACTTGAAAGAAGAGTACCCAAAAGAGAAAATGTCTGAAACCATTAGTTATCTTTAAAAATATGTCTTTCTCTTGTGAAAAATAAATAAAAGAATGTTTTTTCTCTCTACTATTAAAAAAAAGTTGTTTTCAATTACTTGTAACTGAAAGGAATAATAAGTATATAGTTCCATTTTTGCATCTGTTAAAGGGAACAGATAATTATACTTTAGATCTATTTATCTTGTAAAACTAATACCATAATTGTTAAATAATTATATTTATCTAGATGCACAATAAAGTTTCTTCCATCCCCACTTACTGTGCTCATTACCATATGGCATTTCTTCTCTGATCCTGAATGGAATCAGGGTAGGAGAATTTTGCAGCAGTAGTCTATATGTATTTTTAGCAGTAAGTACTAGAACTGCCAAAATGCATGAAATATTCTTTTCTGTTTCTACTTTCAGAGAAATCAATAGGAGAGCTATCTGCTTTCAGTGCTGATTTTGTCTTTGCAGTTATATTGTGAAAGGCATAACTGGTCCTTTTCACTTGATTTCACAAGCACATTTCAAACAGAACTGAATGTATGTGGTCAGCAAAGCTATTGGCAAGCATATTCACCATGTGAGCAACTCCTCCGAGTATTAACATCCATTCCTTTCAAATAATGTGGCCGGCAGTGTTTATTTCTTCCTAAAATTAAAGTGATTGGATTTCCACAATATATTAAGATGCTATCAAATGCTGAAGGATAGAGATTTTGAAATATCAATGGATCAGTCAGAAGTGTGAGCATCAGTGCAGAATACCTGCAGCACACAGCAAATAGGAATTTACAAGTCATTGGGATTTTGGAGAAAAAAATTGTACCCATGAGTTTCAAGACAACACAAGAAAAGGTGAATGGAATCTTTTACTGCTGTAACCAGGCATAGTTCCCTGGAGCTGAATACAGACATGTGATTTTCACAAAACCAAATGAGAGGAGCTGATTTTTCGTAGAAATCCTGCTAATCAAGCAAAAGGATAGGAGTGTTTGTATTATACGTAGAAGACTGTGGTTGTTTTTGACAGCAGTAATTCAGTCTTACCTATATTTTTGCTCTGTGTTTGGAACACGCTGAGGTGCAAATCTTTGTTTTGAGTTGTGCGAACCTGTGGGAGGATTCCGACAGACCCTGTGAGACCTGAGCACTGGACTAACAGCAATTTCATGAAGGTCAACAAGCAAAGAGATTTGCAAATTAGTGGATCTGTACCAAATAGGAACCAACGGACCAGGAGCCCTGCTGAAAAGCATCTGTGGGTTTCTGTGAGCTCCAGGTTCACAGTCTGCAACTATGCAAGCAGTATACTGGGCTGTGCTGGGAGGATAGTGGCCAGCAAACTGGAAGAAATTATCCCACTCTACTTGATACTGGTGAGTCCATATCTGGAAAAATGTGTCCAGTCAAGAGAGAGACTGAGAAACTGGAGGTTGCAGTGCAGAGGACTACCAAGGTAATTGGGGTCTGAAGCATGTGTGAAGGAGAGATATAGGGAGCTAGGCTTGTTTGGTTTGGAAAAGAGAAGGCTAAGAAGGAACTAATAGCAACCTCCAGGTACTTGAAAGGCAGAGAGTTAACTCTTTCCTGACTAAACCCAGCACAGGCAGTTACAAACACAATGGAGACAAGTTCTGCTCAACAGGTGTAGATGATAAATCAGGGAGAAGTTGTGCCTTGAGAGGTTTGAACTGGACATTAGGAAAAGCTTTTGCACTAGAAGGGCACATGATCCTAACACCAAATACACAGAGATAGGCTCTGGTCTTCTTACTGACGTTTGGAAAACAGAGCTTGAAGTCCCATAGATGCTTCAGCTCAACATCCAATGCTGGGTGGTATAAAGGGTGCCTCATCTCCTGCTGGTTTACCTGCTGAAGCCTGTGCCCCCTGTGCTGCCTCCAGTACCGGTCATGTGTGATGGCACTACTTGTAATAGCAATTGTGGGGAGGAGGAGTTCTGTCCCTTTCTGAACAGCAACTTAACTCCTCCATTTCTTCATTTGTTTTCAGCTGGTGAGTTAGAGGCATCTGGAAACCTCTTGGTTAAGCGATAAGGAACAGCACAAGTACAAACAGAACAAACTGATCACCCACTGCCTCCTCAAGCTTTCCAGCTGGTGTCACCCCCTCAGTACTACTTTCTGCCTATGGAAGCACCTACACCTTGTTTCCCTATGAAGGGACAAACAGCTATGGAACATTTCCCTTTGAAGAAGAAAAGATAGTTTCACATCTATTCCATGATGAATTAGAGCAAGAGTTATTGCCACCAGCCTGGATACATTAATACTGAAGCTAATCTGTGTATCTTTTCATGTTTCATAGCTTCTTAACTCTGGCACTTAGCATATTAATAAACTCAGCAAAAAAAGCCTATTGGAAATCTTTCACTTTCTTAACTTGATTTGTGATGTATTAATCTGTTTGTTTCTAGCACTAATCTTACTGCCAAGGAAGCTGGCAGAACCGCTTGCTCTTTGCAGGCACACAAGAGAAACCACAAAGTTTTTGACTCGTGTGCCTACATATATAGATGTGTGTATATATACATATATTTTACATATTCTCTTTCTTGTGGATACAAAAGCTAATTCTGCTTTAACAAGTTTCATGGAAATATAAAGTTTCATAGTTGCATTTGCAAGTCAACACCAAAAATGCGTCCAGCAGAACAAATCAAGGCAAAAGATGCCTAAGTGATAAGAAAGGCTGGGAATTCATTCTCAGACAGCTGGCTCCTGGAAGGAATGGGAAATGCAAGCTAAGAAAGGCAAGAAATGCTGCAGCCAAATGTCATTGCATCTTACTGCTGAGCTTGCAAGGGCTTTTCAGGCAATGGGAGGGAAGGACAGCCTGTCACACCTGCGGGGTGCTGCCAACTGCTCAGCTGGCTCCATAGAAAAGGCAAACGGAGATTTAGGATAACATTAAAAAGCAACTCAAGTTACATTGCAAAGGGCTTAGGTCCTTTAGAAAATATTAACCTGCATTAATCAGCATTGTTAAGCTTTTGCTTTTTAGGGAATAAAGGTATAGTTTTGATAGAAGATTGAAGGAGAGAAAAAACAGCCTGTGCTTTATTCCTCTTCTACCAATGCAGCCCTGACTCACCAAAGGCTTTATCCCACCTTTCCCCCTCAGGCAGCCTTTTTGTGCTGCCCACAGGGGTACCTACAGCATCTCACAGCAGCTGGTTTTGGATTCCTGAGACCCACTGAATAATAGCTGTGTAAGTGCGAATGGGCCACCCCCTCTTCTGCTACTGGAGCTGATGCTTTCTTGCCAAGCTGATAAAATAGCATAGCTTATTAAAAATGCTGTCCGAGAGCAGGGACAAATCCTATTGCCTAATCTTCCCGGGGCAGCCACAAGAACAATTTACAAGGCACTTATCCTAGCCCTGTCTCCTGTCCCCTCTTTCTCTCCTGGCTGGCACAGTATTTCTGGCATATTTCTGGGAAGGATGTCCACCAGGGAAACAAACGGTGTCTTTCTATTCTTTTCCATAAGGGGAATATCAGCCATTATTTTTCAGCATAAATTCCCACAGAGTACTAATCTCACATATTAGTCTTGGTCATCTGAGCCTGTGGTACCTAACCTGTGGGTTTGGTTTTTTTTTTTTGAAACTCAACAAGAGCCTTTTCCCCTGCAGAGAAAGAAGGGCAGAAGTGGATGAAGGCATGGTGAAGGTAAGGAGATAGGAGTATCGAAGGTAAGTAGTCAAGAGTTCTGCATCTCTCTCCCCAGTGATTTGTTTGTTCAGCCAAGTGAATCCAGAAGTGGATCCTGGTTGTCCTAGTGCAACCTGTTGTAACAAAACACGTGGGAAGACTATAAATGTGAGGAATGCCCTGCGCCTCTGCATCTTGTCCAGGCTCCTTGGTGCCACGTGTTATGGCAACAATGCTGCCAAAGCTGACTTTTAAAGACTCACCCTTTGACAGCTTTGTCTCCCAACAACTGCATGGTTGTCAGCTCATGGGAATTCCTCCTTCTCTGGAGGATGCAAAATACCAGCTGAGAAAATGCTCGGTTCATTATCCTGTAGCAGACAAAACAAATATTGTGTTTCCCCTGAACCAGCTATATATAGAATTAATCTGACCCTGGTAAGGCTCTGTGCAATAGCTTGGGTTCAGCTCAGGCAAGGGAAAATGCTGCTCCCCAAAAGGATTTCTCTGCAGGCTGGCAGATGCACTGTTGAGTTACGCCATCCAGAAGAGGATGGTCTTGTCTTCCAGGACTGATCTGTTACAGAAAGAATAGATGACGAGCTAAATCTGTTCAGCATTTGGAAAATGCAAAAACACCCGTGAGCTTGTCCATGCAGTGGAGTGAAGCTAAGTAGGTGACTTGTCTTCTAATATCTTTAGCTTCTCTAAATGAGGAGCCCAGACACTTAATTATTTAGTAAAAATACTGCTTCACCTAATCACTATGGGGTTTTGTATTACAGTACTAGAGCAGAATTTGTAAACTTCTCTCAACTACCTGGGTGAAAACCCCTTTAATTCACTTTTCATATATCTAAAGCATGATTCAAGTAACATTTTTTCCTTCTGTGGATGTGAGTAAGACCTGATCCTGTACCTGTACTAAAACCATGACCCATTGACCTTAATGGGAGCTTTTCTGCAGAGCAGTGTTTGCTTCTGTTAATAATGGCATTTGGCTGTGCAGTACTTGCACAGTTTTCTATTGAGGTGAAGAAATCATTTGAATTTGTATTTCTTTTAAAAAGTGAACCTCGGTGTCTCTCCAGCATTCTGGTGCAGATTCCCATCACCACAGTGGGAGATACTGGTGACTGAATGGCTCAGTTGCTGTCTTGTCTCGAGTTCCAAGTAGCATTTCATTAATAGTGTGAGGTGTCCATTAAGGCTTTAGAGCCAGCGGTGTTGTTCCAGCATGTGCAACCACTAGGAAGTGTTCAAACTTTGCAGCTGCTAGCACACCCGAGCCATCAGCTCATCGTATGTGTTTGTATTCAGGGGTGACCCAAATTCTCCTTTGCACAGTCAAAACTCATACTGTTCCTCAGCAGTGACCAGCTGTGACCTCCTCTCACCTAGGGGTCATGCATTTGCTACTTGGGGACATTACACTCATCCTTACACAGATTTTTTTTCTCTAAAACAAGCATTTTCAGTTTTAAAAATGATAATAGAATCGTAAGACTGGAAGGGACCCCTCCTCATCCTCTTCCTGCTTTCTGCTCCTGGCAGATTTTTCTTTAACCTCTTCGCAAAAGCAGCTGCTATAGAGGCTGCGCATTCTTCCCAGGCAATATTTTTCTCTGCTCCTTATTGTTAGAATGTTTTCTGTACTTTTCCTTGCAATAATTTAAGTCCGTTGCTTGCCTTCTACCTTGTGGAAATTATTCCATTTATCTTTGTGGCAGCTTTTTACATAGCTGCAGGCTTCTCTCAAGTCACAGCTGTTGGGAAAAAAAAAAAAAAAAAACACAACAAAACTTATCAATATGCTGCTGGTGATTTTGTCAAACAGATGAAATTTCACTCTGTGTATCGATGACTTTTCTGTCATCGCCTTTAATCTGTATCTCCTTTTTCAGTATCTATTCCTTTCTCTTGAAAGTGAATAAGCTACTCACATATGCTTCCTCAAGTACATTTTGCAAAGCAATTTTCTTCTCACTGTCACTGCCAGCAGATGACTCTCTGTAGTGTCAGTCACAAAACACCTGGATTTGCATCCTTTTCTGTATTTTCCACATAAAGTGTCTGCTCCTTTCCAAATACAGCTTTCTGTGATACTGCTTAAGTGGTCTGCAGTCCATCTTCTGTTGCAAGAATGGTTTTCATTGTTCTGCATGAATTCTGTAGTGTGACACAGCGTTTTTCTTTGCTGGGGGGCAGCTTTGCTCTTTTTCACTAGTCATACCAGCAGGACAAGATTACAGGGAAATATTGGATATAGAGCAAGGCAGACAATAAATACTATGTCGATGACTGTAGCTGACCCATTTTGTATTACTGCATATGATGAATTTTAACATCACTCCCACAAGACTGTGTGAACACATTCTATTTTGTAACGCTAATTTGTGAGTAAACTGATATTTTTTTAATCTTATTATAAATACACAGAGTTTTGCTCTGGCTGCATCTGTTCCTAGATTGTTAATGATGCCTTTCTGTTCAACATAAATAATAGAACAATCACAGTCAGCAAACAAATCTCCATTTGTCTTTAAACTGCACTGTTTTACACGTTTACAGAACTACAGATTACTTTTTTTTTAACTGTAGTTGTTACTTCTGTAACCTTATCTAAAAAGATAATGTTTTTGTATTTCCAAAACGCAGGATATTCTTAGCATACCACTGCCTCTCATAAAGAGATCCTCCTTTCTCCAGCCTTGTCTCACATAATGCAGAAGGGTATTGAGAAGCTGTCAGAAGTGATATCTCGCCAACTCCCAGGGAGCACCTGAGGTCAGCCTGGGCCAGTGACAGTGCCTCTAGGGCAAACCTCATTGTCCTGGCCTATCAGGTGCGTACAAGATGACTCCATGGCATCACCTCCTATCTCATATTCCTGTAACCTCAGTGAGATCTAAAAATTGTTCCTGCTTAAAAATTCATAAGGTATTTATGTATGTCAAAAAAACCTATATTGACTAGAACTTTCCAATCCGCTGGCTGCAAGAACAACTGTTTTCAATACCTTTATAGATAGGAGCCCTGGCATTTTTTTAAATTACGGAAGGATAGTAGCACTTTTTCTTCTGGCTAGAAGTCATGCTAACAAAAAGCAAACCATAGCATGCCAATGGCCATATCCCAAATCTGTAATAAGTACAAATAGGCTTTTACGACTGTGGAAGGATCATGCATTATACCAAAGATGATATAATACCATTCGTAGTGGTTTCTCAAGAATTTGAAATGTCCTACATGATAGCAACTCAGTTGCCCATCCATTTGTATAAGGAGAATTATATTTGCACATTATTCAGTGGATGACAGTTATTCAAATAACTGCACCTATGCACGTTAAGGAAAGGCAGCCTTTGCGCGGTATCTGGAGAACGTGTGGAAAATGCAGATGAAAATCTAGTCAGCTGCCATTTTGGAAAGACACTTTGATATTTCCTTAATGCTATTCTTCAACCATATCCTCAGATGCTGAACATGTGCTGATGTCTGAGCACCGAAGGGGGAACACGGAGCTGTGTGCTGCTGGGGTCCCCTCCATGATCAGGGGGACACTTGAAATAGCTTTGTAAGTAAAAGAGGAGCTGGAAGGAAAATTCAAATTCCTCCCCTCCTCCTGCCTGCTCTGGTGAGGAGAGACCTCAGAGGTACCTGGGAGGATGGCAGCAGGAGCAGGACAGCCCAGGGCTGGAGCTGTGGGTGTCTCCCATGGTGCAAAGGTCATTCGCCTCCTGCCTGGAAGCCAGATGTGTGTGCTGGAAAGGGCCAGCCCTCGCCCAGGATAACCTCAAGTTGGGATAAACCCTGGGGAAAATGCAAAGGGTGGGAGTAAGGGTTTCTTCTAGGGGAAAAGGTGGAAAAAACTGATTGTTTCAGTCCCTGAGGCAGAGGTGGAGCAGAACGCTGGTGTCCCTTCTGCCCCGCAGTGACTTTGACAGTGTAAAGGCGTGGAAGAAGGTGGGCAAGCTCTCCCAGTGCGCGGCCCTGTAGAAAGCCTACGGGATTAGAAAGTGGATGGATTTGTTTATTTTGGATTTGTATTTGGAAGCGCCTCATGCTGCGGGAGATGCTGCCTTCAGCCGCATGGATAAATGGGCCAGGCTCGTGCCCTGCCGCGGGGGAAGCAGCGGGCGGCCACAGAGGGCACGAAGCCCAGCGGCCCTCGAGCAGGAGGGTGAGCAGCCTCCCCATCCATGCAGAGCTCGATGAGT
>NW_010243553.1:6205-17303 GCF_000690775.1 Eurypyga helias | reverse complement strand
CTATGATTCTATGATTCTATCATCTGTATCATCTTCCTCTGCTCGTTTTGCAGCTTGTTCCAGGAGTGTCTGTGCCCCTGCGCATGCGCTCGTAAATCAGAGGGAACATCTGTACTGCAGAGTTCAGACACGTTCCTGTCTTTGAGTTTCCAGTTTAGATAAGTAACCCTTTCAATCATGATATGAAGCAAATACACAGCACTAAAACCATGAGGTTATATTTTATAATAATAGTAAATACTCCCTCTTTCCTAATGTGCTGGTGGATTTGTTCTCCTGTTTATCCAGACTCTTACCCTTTGATAACAGAGTTTATCCCGCAATTCGATTTAATCCACATCCTGGGAGACAAGGGAGACAAGAAGTGGGTTTCAGCATCAAGGACATGTCCTTTTAGTTTTGCACCGTTACCAACACTTAGAACCACCTAAGAAAATACAAAACCTTTCAGGCTTCGAGGTCTGACAAACATCCCGCGAACTGCGCAGGACATCAGCAAGCCACCAGCGTAGATCACTGAACACAGATGCAAGAGTCTCCTTGGGTGAAGGCGCACTCACCGGCAATAACACTGAGAAGATGGATCACCCTTGGACTTCAGTGGGACTCTGCATTGCCCTGCCACGCTCAGGGTATCCTGGGGTGCCTTAGCAAACATCGCCCACCCAGCACGTGGGCACGGGAGCTGGAGCTCACTCCCAGGAGGTGACAACAGAGAGGTGCAGCAGCACGCACTGCTGAGAACCCATACCGCTGACCACGGCAATCCAGGTTGATGGCAGCCTCGAAATGGGACCTAGAGGAGAAAGGCCGTGGGAAATGCTGTTAAATGAAAATCCAGACACAGTCATGGGTAAAGGCAGGTGTGATGGAGTAACTGGCCACGTTTTCCTCTGGCAGCAGCTGACCTGCTGAGTCTGTTACAAACTCCAGCTCCTTCCCTTTCCCTCTGACCTCTTCTCTTCCCTTTGACATTTCCAAACCCCTGCTTGCTCCACAATGCCAGCTGTGCCTCCTGCCACACCAGATAACGCAGGATTTGGTTCCAGAGCAAACCACATGTTGCTGTTTGTGCTGCTTAGGCACCTGAAAACCTGAACATAGAAGCGGTAAAAGTAAATCAAAGGATAATATGGGAGGTGAATCGTCATGATCACGTGGATCACAGGAATTTCACTTTCTGCCATTGTTCGCCCCAACATCCTCCTACAAAGAGGTATTTCCCCTCGTGTAAAAAAGACCATTTACACAGTACTATTTCCACCTCCCACGTGCCCAGCCTGTGTTATTTAACCAGGCCGGGCAAACCCTGCCCAGGGAAGGCTTACCAGTAACAAACAGCCGCATATTGAAAGACACTGCTATTTCTGTCACACCAGCGCAACTTCAGGAACTGCCTCTTTGTTTATTAAAATAGAGGGCAGGTGCTCAGCCCCTTGTCTTTCTTTAGGACCTGCTCTTATGTGATCTAGGGGATATCCACGTCCTGTGGGTTGGTGCAGACTTAGAGATGTGTCTTCCCCAGGAAGCGCAGCTCTGATCAACACGGCAGCCTGACAAGCTACCGTTCATGCACCTTCTGGGAACTCTTCTTTAAACATGGTTTTGTCTCCACGAGCTGGACATGAAGGCCCTGACCAACAGCCACTGGAGCCAAACAGGTGGCGAAGCAACACAGCAGAGGGGACGGGGTCTGCTCCCTGCAGATGCTGCAGAGGATGTTGGGCAGAGGAAAGGGTCAATTGTTCTGAACAGTCAAAATAAGAATTGAGTTAAATCAGATCAAAGAAAATGTAGTTGCACTAAGAGGAAAAAGCCTGTAATTGATGGCAAGTGTGATTAGGTAACAGGCCCCGGTGCCAGAGGAAGCACTGACTATTGGCCAACACCATCCTGGCAAGACTTTGTCATCATCACCCATGGGAGGAAGGAGCCCAGCCATGGGAACGGGCTGTGTGAGCCACTGCTGCTCCCTTCCTTTTGAGCTAGGGACATTAGCCATCCCAGGCTAATGAAGAGTGGGGTGGTTGTTCAGCTGCTCCCAGTGGCCCCAGGAAAGCGTAGACCACTGGGGTACAGTTTCTCAGGCACTTCAGTGCTTTTCTTAAAGTTATTGCAAAAAGGATGGGAAGGCTATTGCTTCCTTATGGCTTCAAATATGGAAGCAATTGATATTTTGGAAGGATGGCAACAGGCAAAGAATTAACATCAAGCCAAGTCGCAGTGCAAAGCTCTGATGCAGTTTCTCTGATCGCAATGAAATTTTGCTGAAGACTGAGTTGCCAAGTGAAACATTCTCCAATGACTAATGACCAACTTGCAGGCAGGTACCCCTGGCAATACTGTGGAACATTTCTCCAGCGATTCTTCAGCAGGCTGGGGAGTAAAACAGCCTGTCTCTGACCCAGATCTGACGAACTCATCAAGTCTAAACATTTGGCGAATTCTTCTTGCACATACCTTTGCAAACAGGGACTAGGTATTTGATATATACGAAAAAACACATGTGAAAGCAGATGTTGGAACAGGTGGGATTTCTGGAGTATCTGATGGAAGTAGTGACCTGTGGCTCCAGGCCATTGGTATCTGCCGAGGCGAGCTGCCAAGAGATCATCCTGCACCCACAGGACTCCTCGCTTCATTTCCACCTCATTCAGCTGGGTGGTGCGAACTTTCCCTTTCAAACCCATCTGAGAGAAACAGCTCGTTAACAGCACCCAACTGCAGCCTTGGCTCCCAGCACCCACACTAAGAACGAAACCCTGAATTTTAGTAGTGAGATGGGTTTGTTCCTCCCATCAGTAAAACCAGATCTGTCAAGCATTCACACTTGGCAAGAAAGGCAAGATCACTGCAAGGATAGGGACTTCAGAGCCATGCCTCTGGGGAGAAAAAGGAAAGAAACTCGAGAAGTGAATTGAAGCAGTGAAAACTGCAGAGACGTCATTTCAGGTTCCCAGACCATCTGGCTGACTCACATTTTTTCCCTCACCATGGCAGTTTGGGGTTTGTCTCATCACCCTCCCCCACCCTGACCCACAGTGCTGCCTGCTGCTGCGTTTCAGCCCTCTGGAGATGCCCAGCTGGAGGAGGAGAGGTGGATTTCACCTGCCAATGCACTCTCACTGCTGCCTTCCATGCTCCACAGGACCATGGAAATCCTGTCTCAGCTGGGACATGGCTTGGGGCACTTCCAACCCACTTTGGACCCAGCTATGGCACTTGGGTCACGGTGCTCCTTACCAGCATTTCTTACTTAGAAGTGGGGGGAGACTCGGTTTCTCTCCTCTCTTCCTGGAGGTCTATACATGGCAATTAATATCGCTTAGCAGCAGGACTTCCTTTTAAGATGCTCTTTTGTCTTTTCAAAAGCTCTGTGCCAAAAGTTCTTTAAATAGCCTGAACCAACACCGTCTCCTTCAGTTTGGCTCTATATCTCTACCCAGTTTTCTCCCATTGCAGGGTTAATACCTGTGGCCAGGCAAAGCAAACCAAACCCAACAAAAATTCGACTCCCAGGGATCAGTCCAGCCTGTCCGTGCAAGGGCTGGGAAGGTCCTTTTCCCCAAGGTCATGCCAAGCTACACTCAATAGAGACCAGCTGAGGAAAGGGGAAGCTTGGGTGGGTTTTAATTCTGATTTTTTGCTTGCTACTTGAGTCAAACTTACAGATACAACCGATTTTCTCTCTCATCACTCTAAAATCTAGCATGCAAGATTTGCACATCCCAGTTTATCAGATTCTGTATTGTTCCATAGAATCATAGACTCTTTTATGTTGTAAAAGACCTTTAAGATCATCAAGACCAGCCATTAACCTAACACTGCTAAATCCACCACACCAAACCATGTCCCTAAGCACCTCATCTGAACATCTCTTAAACACCTCCAGGGATGGTGACTCAACCACTTCCCTGAGCAGGGTGTTCCAGTGCCTGACAACCCTTTCAGTGAAGAAATTTTTCCTAATATCCAATCTAAACCTCTCAGTGCACAACTTGAGGCCATTTCCTCTTGTTCTATTGTTTGTCACTTGTGAGAAGACACCTGCCCCCACCTCTCTGCACCCTCCTTTCAGGGAGCTGTAGAGACTGATAAGGTCTCCCCTGAGCCTCCTCTTCTCCAGACTGAACTACTAGAGTTCCCTCAGCTGCTCCTCACAGGACTCGTGCTCCAGACCCTCCCCCAGCTCCGTTGCCCTTCTCTGGACACGCTCCAGCACCTCAACATCTGTCTTGTAGTGAGGAGCCCAAAACTGAATGCAGGGTGGACAGAGGAAGAACGTTTTGTTACTAATAATTGAAATACGTGTTTTGTCTTGGCTTCATAGTACTGATACAACCCTCATGGAGCAAGAATACTGGGTATTTTGCTTGCTTAGCAGGAATACAGCCTGCAGTTTTGAGACAGGGGAAAGTTTTACAGCTGTTTCACAGCGCAATCCAGCACTGAGGTCCTCAAAACATTTTCTGAATTCTTGAAAAATCACAAGTTACTGGAGGAAGATAACATAACAGTAGTTGTAAGAAACAGTATCTGCGGGGAGAGCACAGGAGACCTCCCCCTTTGCAGATGAAACATGGATGTACAAGACATCAGCACTAATCAGTTGCTAATTCCTGTCAGCAATTTCCTTCCCGCATAGCGCCTTTGTCCTGGCTATTTTTGGTTTGTGTTTGCTAGGGCTTCGCATGCCCCAGCCATGGCCAGCTCAGCTTCCTGGCCGGCAGGCAGGGTCCAGGATGCAGGCGCGGGGGGCCAGGAACCCTGGCATCCCCCTGTCCAACAAGCTGTGACCGTCAGCTGAAAGTTTGTTCATGCTGCCTACTAAAAAGCCCGGCACCCATGACCCCCCCGAAAGCCAGGGGTTCCAGGACCTGTCGCAGCAGCAGCACCTGGGCTGAGCACCTTCACCATCAGTCCTGTCGAAAGCTGCTTCAAGTAAAATCCACATCAGGACAAGACATCCACGGAGGGGCAGCCAGAGGAACACCCACTTTATTTGTGTGGGGTATTTCCATATGCAGTGCTCACATCATGTCCCTGGTCACACTCTCCGTCTTTTCCAAGGGGCATTTACGTCGCTACCTGGGTGGTTTGCTTGGGTCGTGGAAATTTTAGACTAAAGCTGTGGTGTTCTTCCAGCATTAACCTTAACCATCAATGCCAGAGGACAGAAGCTGTTGGTTTGGTCGTCTGACGAGGAACATTCGCAGATGAAAAGAAGAGGAATGCCTGGGGTGGGGGGATGCTCGAAACACACACTGGACAGGCTGGGGCCCAGCCCGGGGGGGCATCGCAGACACACTCCTGCAGCTCCTGCCCCTCTGGTGTCCCCACCACCCCGAGGGCAAGTGAAGCGGCAGTGCTCACACGCATGGGGAGCGTGGGCTGGAAAGCACATCTGTCTGCTGTCTCCTGCCCTCGTTCAGGGTTTCAGAAAGATCAGTTGCTGCAGCACAAAGCACAGGAGTTTCACACAATGGCTGGTAAAGTCTGACTTTTTTATGGCAGCTTTTTCTCCCTGCAGGTGATTTATGCTCTTGCTCTATACCTTTCTTTTAGGCTTTTTCTCAGAGCCCAGGCTGAGCTTGCAGCACTTCCCACACCAGCAGCAGAGCCCATTCAGGCTGTTCATACTGGAAAACTCAGGTTTGTGGCAGGGAAGGTAGTTCCAGTCTTCTCCAGCTGCCATGTCTCCTCTCTGAGGACCACATGGTAATGGTCACAGCCCAGATCCTGCTGCCTCAAGGCAAACCCCCATCTGGGTTCTTAACATTCAGCATTTAAAGCAATCATTTGGGTTCCTATCCTGTTTGTGGTACCAAAGAAAATAACAAACAGGGAAAATACTGAAATCCATACTTGAAGGTAATGACTGAAAATTATTTCAATCCTTTGGTCCTGAACAGACAGGTATTTTGGAAGCCCGGATGCATTTGGTTGCCAAACTCTTCTTCTTTAAATCTACAGAAGACCCAGAGATTTACATGATTCCTCTCTTAAGAAAGAAAGAATTAACATCTTACAGGAATTCTGAGGGTGATAAAGTCTGGTTGATATACATCCACACCTTTTTATTTAAAAAAATTTCTTAGTTTGATTCCCACTTACCCCTACCGTCATTACACACTTTTTCCAAGGCAACCCCAGAGGAGGAACAATTCCCCAGGTTCATCCCACTCACAGCCTCCCTCCAGGGTCAGGCTTCTTGGAGGTACTGGTCTTGGTGCTCCAACGTGGAGCCTTTCCCAACACAAGGGCCAGGCCATACAGGTGGATTTGACACCAGATAGGATTCTCCCTGGACCCTGGACTCATACCTGGATCCAAGATCCCACCCAGAAACAGGACCCTCCTTTCTTCAGCAGGGATGGAGATTGGCATCCCACGAGCAGCATCGTGCCAACAGCCCAGGCAACGTTGGCATCCGTGCCGCTTCGCTGGCTGGAACATGACAGCACTTCACTATTGTGGTCCCCGCTAGGACTGGTACCATGTCAGCGGCGGGTTTTAGGTGGGGGAAGAGCCACCGCCCATGGGTACACGCCGTGGGTGACTCACCACATTTCAGTGAGCCTCGTGAGCTGTTCCTCCTGTCTAGCTCAGAAAATGGTTTAAAATGGGGAACCTCTGGGGGGATGTGCAGCCCTTTCCAGGGGACTTTCTGACTGCAGGGCAATGACATGCTTGTGGGACCATGCCAGAGGGTCATGCACAAGGGGAGCCACTTATTTATCCCTCGGCAGCGTTCAGCATCTCACAAGAGCTCAGGGGCAAGCACAGCTGCACTAAAGCCCATTTTTACCACTCCAGTCCACATGGTCTTAAATTTCCCATCACCAGAGTGGGAGGAGTTGCAGCCAAACACATAGAGTATAATATTATGAAGAGACAAATATGCTTGAGGGCACTCTCCTGATGAGCACTATGGTCTGACAGGCCCCTCCAACACAGCGGTGGAGAAGGATCCATCCACCCAGCACTTGGGAAGAGAAAACAGTCTGTAAAAGCAGAAAGCAGGCAGAAAAGGAGCACTCCCCCTGTTTAACACAGGAGATGAATCAGCCTGAAACGTCCCTGGGTTCCGCAGCCATGGTCATGGAGGGGCTGCAGCCTGGCCAAACCCAGGGTGGGTGCCCACAGCAAAGCACCCCTCCTGCTAACTACTGCCACAAACTCTTACCCCTCCCCACTCACTCCTTCACAAGCACCAGGAGCTAAATTAATCAGGTGGGCAGACGTAAGGACCATTCCAGACACCTCTAAACTGCAGGCATTTTTAGTAAACTTGGAGATTGTGCACATGGATGTGAAGAGGAATGTCAGTAACCCAACGCCAATTTCACAATGCTTTCTTTATTACCAAAAACTGAAGCAGGCTGATATAAACTGATATCCCCTCCAGCAATTTAAAGGCCTTTTCTTCCAAAACACCACATTCATCTTAAATCTGAGGTTTCTGATAGGGGTGGTTAGAGGAGGCACCCGTGCCACCAGGCTTCATAGTCTGCCAGAAACAAGACACAGGGTGCAAGTGCAAGTCCAAGCTGCCACCAGCCAGAAAATCACGGGACGCCCCAGGCCTTAGCCTTTGAGCCTTAGCGTGGAAAACAGCAAATAAACAAGGAGCAAACGTTCCAGACAACAGATTCCTCAGAAATTTTTGTGTCCAGCTGCAGGGGGAGCAGGATTCCCAGAAGATGCAGAGCTGGCTGGAAAAGAGGCAGAGCTGTTAATGGGATATGAAGTGAGCTTTTCAGCTTGTCATTCAGATAAGTTATTTTCTTTCAAGTTTTATACATTAAGAAGAGAGCAAAAAAGAAAAAAAAAATCAAACCACCAGCCAAACCAGATCAGCACAGAAGCATCCTAGCAGACAAACACTGCAGCAGGGCACTGGTGCTATGGCCCCTCCGTGCCTGCCAGCCGCCACAGCCACCCAACAGGCTTCAGCAAAGATGCAAAAGGTATTTGGCTCTGCGCTGGTTTTTAAGCTTTGCTTCTGCCACCCTGACTGCTCCCCTCTCCCCAGCCACCTGCAGCAATGAGCACAGCACAGGTCAGGTACAACCCGACGGACACACCAACTCCAGCTACCAGTGCGGCTGTCGCCTTCACACGCTACTTCAGAGCTGAAGCCACTGATTTTGTGCGTGTCCTTGGCGCCAGAGAAGCCCAGATGTCTCTGTCTTCCCAGATGTTGAGCTTGATGCTCACCAGACGGCATCTTGATTGCTTGAAGCTTCGCCAACCTCAGTTGGGTTACTGGGATTGGATCAGCTCTGTGGTTCAGGTCACCTGGCCTCTCCCCATCGTGCTGGGGCAAGTTCGCTGAGCCCAGTATGTTTCCACCACGCCTTTCTCTACTAGGTGGTGAAGAAGCCTGTTAAGTTAAGCCTTAAATTTATCAAGGTAATAACTCAGCCATTTAACAAGGGAAAGGCTGAGCTGGCTGGCTAAAGACTGCTGACTCAGCACTGTCAGGGCAGTGAGTACCAGACCCCCTGCAGCTGTCACACATATGCCCATCTCAGAGATGGTTAGCGATATCATCCCCCTTCAGGAAACTAATCATTACCTGCAATCTAAACACAAGAAGAAAAGAGTTCATTTTCCAACTGAACTATTGCTTTTCACCTTTACCCTTTCTAATGAGAGGGGCGTGTTTCAGCATTGTCATCCTTTTTCCAGCAATACAGGCACGATCTTGTGCCTGCAGTTCAGTTGTTTTACAAGTTCTTGTGACTTTCACAAGCAATGCACCAAATTTTGTTTGACTCAAACTTTCCATAGCATCGAACACTGCAGTCTTATCTGCCCTTTTCTTCTTCACGCTGACCTAACTCCACTGTACTTAGTGGAAACGTTTCGCTCTACACATGCAGAAAGACACATTTCCCCCACTTTCAATTTTTAAAAAAAAATGTTCTGCCCCAGAAGAGTGTCACTGCACAGTCGTTTGACTATATTTAAAGCAGGGAAGTTCCTCTTTCACTCCAAAGCTACTGTTTTGGTCACACTGAACCCGTGAGGTTCAGCAAGTGTTTCTTTTCCTTACGACCTTCTTTCTAGCCAGCTCATCCAGTTTGTCTGACCTTTGCTGCTCTGTCTCGCTTTCAGCAAGGGAAGATAGCACAAGATCATCCATTTTGACAACCCACCTCCCTCTGTCATGGCCCGTGATCTCTACTGTTTGATTTTCACAACTCTCGCCTGTGTGAGCTGCAGAGCATCCAGCGCCGCAGAGACGATGTGCACAGAGGTGAGTGACAGCCGCCAGTCCCTCTCGAGATACAGGAGCTGTAGAGGATCAGTCTCTGGTGAATACTTGCCTGCTGCTGTCGGCCTGTTTTCAGTTCCCGATGGGTTTCTCTCAGGGGGGTCTGAAGGTCTTTATCGGAGAAATGAAGCAAGTGTCTTGGGATGCGCTCAGGGACATCAGTCACTGTCCCTCCTCCTCACACCCGTGCCCCCTCACGCTCTCTCCTGCTGCTGCTGGGGACTCTGGGACCCCATCAAACCAGCACAGTGCTTCACCTCCAGGGAGCTGGAAGTTCATCAGTAAAGTTTCACAGAGGTGTTCAGCAGATATCAGAGCTAGACAGAGGACAGATGTAAGGAATTTTGTCTCATGAGCTCTCCATACAGGAATGTGTACACAGCGGTGGGATGGTGGTATCTCTATTTGTTGTTTGGTTGGTATGTGATACCACATGAGAATAGAAAGAAAGTACCAGGGGAAAAGGCTGACCCATAAACAAGATCTTAGCTTTTAAAATGAGAGACAAGGAAAAAAATAAAGGGTTTTGATTCAGGGAAGAAGCACCACGGAAACAGTCCTGTGCAGCGCACATCTGGGGCCAGTAGCAAGTTCCTCACTGAGTTAAGTGTAGAAATCCCCAAGCAAACCAGGATGCCCCAAGGGATGGTTGCTCCTCAGCTCCCTGTGAGACCTGCTCTGTGCCCTGAAGCATACAGAGAGAGCTTACTCGCTCATTTATTTCAATGGTAGAATATAGACACTGATCTCATCTATAGTGACAGCTAAACACTTTTTTACCTGTCTGTATGGCACATCACATCAACCAGCTCCATGGGTCCTTCTTTATTCATCAGTACTGAAAGCATCGCTCTTTTAAAGTCAGAATTCTGCCATTTCTATAGTTACCAGTGCTGTATTATTTCAGCGTTTCTTGTCTGAAGCCAAGTCCCCGCACTACAGCAGGTACCAGGCTGTCTTGCTGTCCCTCAGGTTGTGCCCGACAGTGCAGCCAGAGGAAGCGCTGGCTTGTCCCACGCTGCCCATGCTGGACCCATCGCTGAGCTCCAGTCAGCACCCAGCATGCCGGGGGGGAATGCCGCATGGGGCATTTTGGTGTGACAATCCCTTTCCACTCCCTCCAGCTGCCGCCGCCAGCATTTCTCTGCCCCTGCCCACTGGCTGCATCGCCTGCGGCACCAGCACAAGGCCGTGGTGGTTCCGGCACCCTCCGGTTACAGGGCCTGCCCTGATAGGAAAGGAACCTTTGCCATGTCCAGCTTGTGATTTGCAACAAATAGAAATCCCCCACAGTGAGGTTACCAAGTGCCTCCGCTGCCCACCTGCCTGCCTCCCTAAGCCACAGGCCAGCAGAGATGGGGTTTGCTCTCACTCACACTCCCACATGGACGGAAAGACCGGAACCTGGTGCACCATTCCATAGGGTCCACGCATGTGCACCTCAGAAAAACCCTGGTAAGCCACGTGCTCCTGCCCCACAGGGTGCATACCTGCCCTGTCCCTGCTTGCCACAGACTCCAGGCATTTCTCACTGGACATCCTGCCGGCTGCCCTTGCTTTCCTGGGGTTAACAGAAAAGCTTTGGATCTCATGGAAATGGTCAGGTTGGCCAACAGCGCAATCCATGCTTTTACTGCCCTGCAAGTACATCTCTCAGCTTCCTGGCAGGACACTTCCAAAGTTGCAGTTCTTGCGTGGCCCAGGAACCCCAACCCGCCCAGGTTGGACAAGTAACCACCCAGGGCTTCCCCTGGGAGCAGGGCTGGGCGAGGAGGGGGGTGGCACTGTGCTGGCTGCTCCCCATTGTGGCTTGGC
>NW_010243553.1:2765-6182 GCF_000690775.1 Eurypyga helias | reverse complement strand
TCGAGTGGCTGCGGCAGGTTATTCCAGGGCGGTGTTTCCCTGCATGTCGCAGTCCTAGGCTCTAGTTGATTTTTGTGCAATCACCAGGCAAAGGCAGATCAAGCACATAGGTTCAGGTTAGATATCAGGAAGAAATTCTTCCTGGAGAGAGTGATGAGGCACTGGAACAGGTTGCCCAGAGAAGCTGTGGATGCCCCATCCCTGGAAGTGTTCAAGGCCAGGCTGGATGAGGCTTTGAGCAACCTGGTCTAGTGGAAGGTGTCCCTGCCCATGGCAGGGGGGTTGTAACTGGATGATCTTTAAGGTCCCTTCCAACCCAGACCAGTCTGTGAGTCTATGATTGAATTTCCCAGGTATCCACAGAGTAGACTCCTCTACAGAATAGATCGATTTATCTTCAGTTAAACCAAAAAAGCCTTCATAGAAATTTTAAAGACTCAGAGTATCAGCTATGATCTTAGTCTAGCCTGAGCTAACCCTCCCACCACCCTCTCACTGCAGCATGGAACTTCATTCCAGATCCAATTAATTTGGATATATTCCTTCTAGAAACTTTCCTAGACCTGCTCTTTTTTACCTCCTCTCTGCAATGTTTTCTTAAGACGTCTCTTAGAGGAAGGAAGCTTTGTTACCAGACTCATGAAATTCAGAATATAAAACCACCCTGTGGGGATTCTTTCTTAGGGATTAATAATTTATCCAGAAGAGTAAACAACCCTCGTATGTGCCAACTTCCATGAGAAAGTACTACAGATGAGATACACTTCAAATTAATACAACAGAGATCCAAGGCATTCATTTTAAAAACACACTCCACGAAACCCCAGGGTTGTGCATTGCAAGCCTGCATTAAGGATTCCCAGCGCTCTGGCTGCTATGTTTTTAAATAATTCAGAATTCTTGAGATTTTTTTTTTTTTTTTGAAGTGCCATAGTTTTCTATTTATATTTACCATACATTTATCTCAGTTTCACTATATATTTTTCACAGATTGCAGTAAATAAAAGCTATAGCTGTGAAGGTTTAGGACTAAAGGAGATTCCTGAAACACTACCCATCACAACCGAAATCCTCGACTTCAGCTTCAATGTGCTCCCTTCCCTCCAGAACTCAACCTTCTCCGAGCTGAAGTCTCTTCTCTACTTGGACTTAACAAGGTACGGGAGAGCGTCCTCACTTCTACACGTCAGGCCCCTGCCCAAAGCTGGGTTCTGGTGCATGACAGAGCAGCATCTATCTCCCTGCCTTCACAGGGACACCCCCTGTAGCACTTGCAGGCAGCTCTGAAGTATTTTGCTAAGCAGAGAACAACACGCTTGGGCAGTATCTAGGCTTCTCCTCTGGTGACAACCATTTCAAAGACGGTGGGTGAAAAACGTGTTTTCCACATACTACTGCTGCTAAGACAGTAGTGACAAGAAAATCACTAAAGCAACTTTTTAATTCACTGCTCTATAATGATATTGTTCCCTAACTCCCAGAGAAAGACAGGTTTGGTCCTGGTCTGGCATTTTCTATAGGAAAAGAGATTTTCATTTTATTAAGATGGACACTAAAAACTCTGATGTCTCCCTGACTTCTACTAACGCCTCCTCACACCCATCGTTTCAGGGCAGGTTTTTCTTTTCACCAGGACCTTGTAATTCAACATGAGCTTACAAGCACCTGGCACATGTCACTGGAAAAAGAGACATTTTTATCCTGGTGAAGGCAACCGGCCATGAGTTCATACAGCTGCGAAGGACAGTCTGGGTTAACGTGTATGCCAGGAGAGTTTTGTGAGACGGGTCACTGATGCTGGTTTCCATTGCTTTCTCAAGGTGTCAGATCAACTGGGTGTACGACGGTGTCTTCCACAACAACAAGCACCTGAAGACAATTGTACTGACCGGAAACCTGCTCCTGTTTCTGTCCGACACAGCGTTCGCTGGCCCATGGTCCCTGAAGCAGCTTGTCTTAACGCAGACAGGAATAACCCGTATGTCCTTTATTCCAATGACCAATCTGGACAGCTTGGATACTCTCATCTTGGGCAGCAACCACATCTCTTCGCTGCAGCTTCCTCCCAACTTTCCCACTCAAAACCTCAAATACCTCGACTTTCAAATGAACGACATACGAGCAATCACAGCAGAAGACGTCCGCGTTCTGCAGAAGACCAGCAATATAACCCTCGTCTTCAGAGGCAACGACAATATGTACATTGAACCTGGAGCTTTCCAGTCCCATTTCTACAGTTTGGACTTTGGGGGCTGCACTGATATTCCTGGGGTCCTCGGGGGGATACAGAACTCCACAGCCCAGACCCTTTGGCTGGGAACGTTTCAGGGTGTGGAAAAGGAGACCTACATAAGTCCAAATGTTTTACAAGGCCTCTGCAATATCTACGTCAAGGATCTCTATCTGCAGCTACGGCACTTCAGGAACTTCAACGCCGACATGTTTCAGTGCTTGACCGGGCTCCGAAAGCTGGACCTAACTCAAACGCACATCAGCGCGGTGCCCCCTGGCATCAGTGGCATGAGCTCTCTAGCGGAATTAGTTCTCAATGCAAACTACTTGGAGCACCTCTGCAACATCAGATCTGCTGCCTTCCCCTCTCTCACCCACCTCCACATCAAGGGGAACTTGCAGGTCCTGCAGCTGGGCTCTGGCTGTTTGGAGACGCTGGTAAAGCTTCAGCATCTCGATTTAAGCAAGAGTCATATTGAAAGCTTTGACTGCTGTAACGAAGCACTGAGCGGTTTGAGCAGTCTTCGGTACCTGAATCTGAGCCACAATATAAAGCTCCACCTCCAAGACTTGCTCACTAGGGACGGTGCTAACCTGGAGCTGCTGGACTTAGCTTTCACTCTTCTTCACATCAACACTTCACAGGGTCCCTTCCGAAATTTGCATCTCTTGCAAGTGCTGAATCTTTCCTCCTCCCACATTAATACTAGCATTCAGCATCTCTTTCAGGGTCTGGAAAACCTCATGCTCTTGGACCTTAGTCAAAATAACTTCGAGTCAGGGATCATGCCAAAGGACAAACTGTTCCAACAGCTACCCAATTTAGAGGTGCTAATTTTATCATCCTGTGAACTGACAGCAATAGGCGGCCAAGCATTTCACAGCCTCCGGAAGTTACGGCATGTTGATCTGAGCCACAACAAACTCACTGCGTTCAGCACAGATGCATTTTCAAACCTCACAAGCATCTATCTTAGTTTTGCCCACAACAGGATCCGTACCATACCACGTGACAAGCTAGCGTCCCTAGCTGGCCGCTGCATAATCAATTTAAGCTACAACCCTCTGGACTGCACCTGCTCCAATATTGGTTTAATCAACTGGTACAAGCAGAACCTGGATAAGATTGAAGACCCTGATGGAACAAGATGCTCTGAACCCAAATTCTTAGCAGGGGCTCAGCTG
>NW_010243553.1:0-2740 GCF_000690775.1 Eurypyga helias | reverse complement strand
GGAATCATTGTAGTTGTCCTGGCTATTTTAGCCTGTGGTGCCATCTCCATTTGGGGTGCTCACTATTTCAGGCGAAATTACCAGCAAATATGAGTTTATGATGGACATACAGAAAAGATGTACAGCAACTGGATTAAGATGAAAGATAACTCGCTCTTTCTTGTTTGTGACCTGTATTCACTTAGCTTTTGTAATACCCTTGCCATTTGTACTATGGCTTTTTGAAAAATAATGAAAAAAAAATTATTTGAGAACTGAAAAAATAAACTATGCCCTGAGCCTTGAGTGTGAACAACATCTCTTACAGAGAAATCCCAGTTCAACTCAATGTTAGCCCTGCTGTTCCAGCCGCTATGGTGAATGGACCTGTAAAGGGAAGATTCAAGGGCCAAAGCGGAAACCTTGTTCTCTTTAAAAAACAGAAAAAGCAACCACCATCACTCCCAACAAAAAAAAAAAAAAACAACCCAACCAACCCAACCCTCACCCTCCATGCAATGCCCTTGAAAAATGATGTTGTTTAAGAGCTGGCAGTAGCATAGCCCACTCCACTGAACAGAGTAAAAGTAATTCTGCATCCAACAGGTGCAATGTTCCCAAGTCACATACAACCCGCTCCTGCAGGACTTAGAGAAAGAGCCTGTATGTATCTCTCTGACTGCATTTTTGATCCTTAGAAAGTTCCTGACCATTGAGTCCGTCTCTCACCCCAGGGCAGTCCCTGCTCCTGTGCTGTTTACGACTCCATCGCATGCAGGGACTAGCAACAATTTCAGCTTTAACTGTAAAACCTGTATATTTGGTCAAGAATCTGTGGGTGCCTGGCACTACACCGAGACGTTCCTGTGCCAGCCTGGAGCGGACCGTTTCCTCCAGCAGAAGCCCAGGAGAGAAAACCAGAGACTGTGAAGGGGTAGTGCAGTGGCGAGCGGCAACCTCACCGGTCCTGGTGCCAACAGCCACCTCACATTTCTTCTGGTGTGTGTCCCTGGAGTGAAGTCAGAGACTCTTCACTCCAATGGGATATGCAATAGCTAGCCAGGAAAAAGAGGACAACTTGTTTACTTTTGCTCAACAACCCAACCCTTTCTCTGCCATCACTTGTGAATAAACCCAGTGGCAAGACAGGGTACCGGAGCTGACAGGAGCTTGCTGTGCCAACTGAGCTGCCCTGTGGTGCCACAGCATGGCTGATGGCCCCTAGTGCTTTAGGAACAGACGAATCCGAGACACAACTTCCTCAGAGGGTGTGACCCTTCTGCCTCCACAGCACAGCAGGCACCACGCAGTCTCTCATCCTGCCCCAGCACGGCTCCCCAGTTTGTGAAGGTGAGCTCTCTCCGCAGTCAGCTTCAGCTCCTGCCCCAAAGGCATTTACTTGACATCTTTCTCTGTGACATGCTGGCTAGGTAGGATCCCAAAGATCCCTCCTGGACTAGAAAGTTTTAGCTCATTTCTGAAGGCACTGCTGACAAGAATCCCTGCTTGGTCTTCACAAGTAAGAAACGTCTCTAATTTGAGAAGTCCCATTTACCCTGTTAGCAGATCAGATAAACACACTGTGGATTGCTGCAGCTTTCAGAGGCTGAACAAGGGCAACCCAGGCAGGCATATTCAATGTTTTTCTCCAGTTGCCTCTAACAGTCCCAGATTTTGGGTACCAGAATGTTGTCTCTCCTCACAACTCCCTGTATTGCTGATCCGTATTCCCCGTTTCTGCGGCTGCTGACACACGCTCAGCACAGAAACCTCCTCCTGAGCCTGTCCGCCGGAGCTGTGCTCCAGCCGCAGAACACCACAGCCGCACAGGCTGCCTGTGCCAGGCTGGACCTTCTGCGAGGACTGCTCTAAGGATGAGCAACTATGACCCACAGCCGGTCGCTCCTTCCCCCGCAGCGGGGTGGGGGAAGACAATCAGCAGGGTGAAAGTGAGAAAGCCCACAGGCTGAGATGAAGGCAGTTTAACAGGTAAAGCAAAAGCCACACACACGTGCAAAGCAAAACAAGGAATTCCTTCACCACTTCCCATGGGCAGGCAGGTGTTCAGCCATCGCCAGGAAAGCAGGGCTCCATCACGCATATCAGTTACTTGGGAAGACAAATGCCATCACTCTGAATGTCCCCCCCTTCCTGCTTCCCCCAGCTTTATATGCCGAGCATGACGTCGTATGGAATATCCCTTTGGTCAGTTGGGCTCAGCTGTCCCAGCTGTGTCCCCTCCCAGCATCTCATGCACCCCCAGCCCACTCGCTGGTGACGTGGGGTGAGGAGCAGAACAGGCCTGACTCTGTGCAAGTCCTGCTCAGCAACAACAAAAACATGACTGTGTTTCCAACACTGCTCTCAGCACAAACCCAAAACACAGCCGCTACTGTGAAGAAAATTAACTACCCCAGCCAAACCCCAGAAAACATGGCTACAATACACTAAAATGTCCAGATTATATATTAAAACTTCCTGAAATCTGAAGATTTAGTTTTCTGGGATTAGTTAGCAAGGATATAAGTTGAAAGAGACAGTAGATTTATTTTTCTTTATAGAATTTGTTTACCCAGCCAAGCTCTGATTCCTTGCAGTCCTTGATTTCCATTCTGGCCTTTTCTCTTTTTCAAATACAGCTGGGTAGGTGGCCCGCAGAGAACAAAGGGATCACCTGAGGTTAACGGTACACTGGTAAGCACCTATCTTCATTTCAATTGGACAAACCAAAACTAAATCTGACCAAAAAAAAAAAAAGAAA
>NW_010243552.1:24340-27200 GCF_000690775.1 Eurypyga helias | reverse complement strand
GGCCTCTCCCCCTCCGCCCCGGGGATCGCTACCGCCGGCAGCTCGGAGCCGAGCCCCAGCCCGCGGCCCTCGGTGTCCCTTCCCGTAGCGCTCGCCTGCCGCAGCCCTTCCCCTCCCTCCCGGGGCGGCAAGCCGTAGTATTCCCACGCTGCCAGGCCAGGAACGCCAGGAAACGACTTGCCTCAGCTGGCAGAGCAGCGCCGGAGCCAAGAACCTGCCTTTCCCGCCTCCTAAATAGGTCTTGCTTGTTACTTGACGCGATAGAAGGTCCCGCGGCTCCCGTCCGAAGAGCCATCGTGCCTGGGATGGGCTGTTCCATCCAACTCCACGGGTTCAGCCGCCAGCTGGTCCACAGCCTCTGCCTTAGCTCCGTCAAATGGAAAAGTTGCAGCCGAAGCGTAACAAGTCTAGCAGCAGGCATTAGTTATATTGGCAACATAGATTTCCTATAGGCTGAAATAACAAGGATTTTTGGTCTTAGGTAGGCTGCAAGAGGAATTGCAGAATCACCAAGGTTGGAAAAGACCTATAAGATCATCTGGTCCAACCATCAACCCAACGCTACCTTACCCACTAGACCACGTCTGCGAGTGCCATGTCTGCACATTCCTTGAACACCTCCAGGGATGGTGACTCCACCGCTTCCCTGGGCAGCCTGTTCCTGACCTCTCTTTCAGTAAAGAAGGAATTCTTCAGTAAAGAAGAACGCTTTCTTCCATATGTTCAATGAGTTAGGAGAACGGGAGGGGGGTAGAGTAGTTGGTGAAGAATAATTGCAGCACAACAGCAACATCTTAAAAGAATGTTTCATTGCCAAACCGTTCCAACTTTCTGAAACCAAGCTGCCAGCATTATGACCAGCTGCTGTCAAGAGGAGGGTTCTGCTTAGCCTTAACTCTTTTCTCCGAGTCTGTTTTTCTGACTAATGTACTTACAGAGAGATCCTGTGTTAAATCAACCTTTGCTCTACTGGCCCTTCTCCATGCTTGGTGCTGTCTGAAGTCATCTTTATTGACTCCACCAGAACTCCCCAACGCACCGGCATTGCAGAGGACAGCCCATCAGTGATGAGTAACACCTTTAAAAAAAATTTAAAAAAATCTCGACTAAGGATGTCTTTCCTGTCACACGCAAGGGTCTCTCTAAGCCTTTTCCACAGCCACCTGATCGTAGCAAGTTTTATTAGTTGCAACTTGCATTACCCCAACTGGGAGCTCATAATTTGACAATTACAAAATACTTGTGACGAAACTGTATTAAATAAAATCATTTCAGGTACTTCCAAATATTGAGATCTCTGTACTTGCTACTCTGTGCCTCATTAACACACCCAAAGCGTCCATAACCTGTAAATTCCACTGGCAAACTACATTACTAACCTTCCCCTGCCTCGCAGCTCACCACCTTGATTCTCCCTTTCTGACAGCTCCTCATACAGGCGCTCTCTTCCTCTACCAAGTCCTAACTTTGTGTGTGGTACCTCAGCGAATGCTTTACCCAACGCCCAAAAGACCACCTACGTATTCTATGGAGAAACACAGTTCCTTTCCACAAAAACAAAGCGAGCTTACCGAAGACAGGGAAATATGCCAGATTTATCTGACACTAAATCTATTTTACCTTTGTCCGACGTAGTTGCATGGGAATTTTTATTATCTTTAAAATACATTAGAGTCACACAAACGCTGAGGTTCAGATTAATGAGTTTTCATTGCCTAACCTATTTTTAGCCCCCTCATTCTGCTTTCTTTAATATTACTCTTCATAGATAAATCATTTGGGCCGCAGTATGTTAGTGCTCCCATTTAAGAGTTCAAATGCTATCGCTAGGCCTGCTGTCTAAGATGACACAGAAGAGGATGGAAAACGATAAGGACATTTCCCCACATACCTGTTTCCTGGGAGGTAATTACTGCTTTCAAGTCATCACATACCAGCCCAGTTAGATAATCCCGTTTTGTTTGCTGAACTTGTTTGAGAGCACTTGACTTGAGCTCACTCTCTTAGTCATCTCTATCACGCCCAGCGAAACAAGCCTTTGAAACACCTACGCCCAGACACACACACTCAGAGCGGTTACACACGTTACACCTACCCTCCCTTGATCTCCCGCTCATAGCATCTCTGTCTGTCAGCAGGGGGACGGGTACGACCGCAGTCACAGCAGTACGAGAAATGAGAAGGAAACCCAGAGAGCTGTACATGGGTGGTTTGTCCAGGGAGTTTTCTTCTTCTTCCCCATCACCCCTTCACTCCTTCTGGTCTAATCCCTAACGCAAGGAGCGTCTTATTTTATAGTCCCAAGAACAGTCTGGTCAGCGCCACTGTAGACGTCCCCCTTCCTAATGGATAATACAAGGTATAAGAAAACTTGCAGGCTTAAAGGGAAGATCATACTGTTAGAATACGACCCAGGCATGAAGCTAAGCCTCTCTCCCTGGCTACTGTACCTGTTTCACCATCAGGCAGGCAGAAGATGACAACTTCTTTCCTCCATAATAAAATCTAATAGAGGTCTCTGAAACTTCTAGACTTTTAAATAGAAGACAGTGTAGAAGAAAATAGTCCTTATTTCTAGAGGGGTAGGGGAAGGTGCTCAGGCAAAAGAGTGGTGGGAAAATACCTTTATCACAATTGGAAAGCAACCCAATTCTTTCAGTGAAAGCTCACAAGCCTCCTCTATCCCTGATTGGAAAGAAATCCCTACTTTTGTCCTTCATTTAAGTCCAGACCAAGAAAGTTTAAAATGCATGTTCATAAGTTTTCATGGTGAGAAGTTCATAGTGTAACAGCCCTTGTTCTTAGGGGAGCAGTTCCCACACAGACAGCAACCTTTGTTTCAACAATAGATGGCAAAGGC
>NW_010243552.1:0-24328 GCF_000690775.1 Eurypyga helias | reverse complement strand
ACCCTTTTGTTTTCAATATATAATCTTAGAATATGAGTTGATGAAAAAAGGTTTCCAGGGGCATATGTGCAGCACTGGTTTAATCTGAATCGGGAACACACTTCTGAAGCAAGCCTCCTTGTTTCCTCCCCTTGCCACATTCTAGTTAACAGTGCAGAGAGGTTTCAGAATACACATCATTTCATCCCAAAGACATCTGAACTGGAAGAGGCATTGCTAACCTGCACTGCGAATGCAACAGGCTGCCAGTTCATGAACTAGACAAGCAGACAAAAGTGAGACCTCTGAAACGCATAGACTGTGGGAAGTGAGCTACTCGTACCGGGTGGGATGCGCTGCCTGCTAACGCAGACATAGCATGCATCCACTTTCTGGGATTCGTTTGCCATCTCTGTGAAAATCTTTCACAGATGAACACTCAGGTCTCTGGCTACTCATAGCTGTCCCACTCTGCCAGCGATCAGGGTAATGAACAGTGAAATCTAACTTTATAAGAGAAGCCCTGTTGATTTAACGGATGTCAGTATTCACAGCAGATTCTAACTTAGCTTGTGGCACTTCTTGCCACCTTAAAAATACACACAGAGACCACTTTGAATCTAATAAATACTTGTGTGAAATAAGCAAGAAAAGACCCTCCATTCAATAAATCCACTCTGTTTTCAGTCCCACTATTAAAGTGGGTCACCTACATCAACATCCTCGATGCTCTGCTCCATTTCTTTCTTCATTAGAGGGGATTGAGATTGCCCTGTGCCTTAGCCATGGAAAAGCAACCACACCGGTGCTATTGGTACGCTTGGGGTATGCAGGGTGCTCTCCCCTCTCCCTTGGTAAACAACTTACTCGTTAGCATATCTCATATTACGTGGTCAGGACAGGTATTTGCAATTGCCCAGCAAAACCCTAACCTCTGGAAAATTGGAAGCAAACAAAGTAAAGAATAACGTATTTGCATAAATGATGACAGCAACAGAATCACAGTTCAGGCCACCAATACTAAATAAGTTGAAAGCTGTATCTAAACCAGAAGAGTTTTGTCCATTTTATGAAATGCTGAATACTCAGGCAGGAAAAAAATGTTGATCAAATCACAGAGGAAACCAGACATTTGCCCCATCACTGCTTGCTGTTTCTGAAATCACTTAACCTGATAAAGAGCTCTAAAGTCACAGAGTTTAAGTTAAAATGAATATAATTCAGTCAGGACTCTGCAGAAATATCATCATCACTACTGCAATCAGAAATTGGTTCATGGTACTGTCCATGTTGTTTGAACTGAATTAGCCCTGCAGGAAGCCTGCTTTTCCAGAATGCTGCCAGGCCCTTCCCACAAAAACAACTCAAGGAGCCCTAACTAGCTCTCCCAATACACCGTCAACACATTGGTATCTCCTGCCAACCACCACCACCAGTGGGAACTCGGAAAGGGAGACTGATCTACAGCTGCTGTTTGACACGGACTCACCAAGAGCTTAACTCCAAGTATGTCGTTTGTTTGTTTTTCTTTCCAAATGATGTTTTCCTGAAACCCATTCTTTTAAGCTGACATCTGTTCCTCCACTGGACTGCATTACATGAAATGCCTGTGTATTTACCAATTACCACACATGTACTGCTCCAAGTTTTCCATGCAAAAGACAAAAGCTTGGAAAAACACAAATGGGAAGTAATACAGTGGTATTTCCAACATTGATTACTTTCCTCACTCTCTTTTCTTTTTATTTTAAATAAATTTTTACCTGCAGTATGTGCAGATCATAACTGTGATGGAGGTTTCTTATTGCTCTTCAGTGTGGTCCCTGAACAACTGTATTTCCTGTTAGAGCATTTCTCAAGGCAAGAAATCAGTTGTTCTATTTATTTTTTTCTTTTTTAATATTATTGGTCATGGAAAGATTCACCGTATTCTAGTGATAACTAGTCAAGTCAGTTCATTAAAAAACAAAACCATTTTGACTATCATTTCCTCTTGAAAATAATTTATGAAGCAGTACCTCTTGGCCTTTTATTTGTATAAATTATACAACAACTATAGTTTTTTTTAGACAATGAGATGAGTCTGTATTTAGTACTTCAATCATTGTTCTCAGGGTTGGAAAAGTCTGTGTTACTGATGGTAGGCTCTTGTAAGAAGGTGAAATACTGAAAGAGAAAGAAAAAAAAGAAAGTTTATCTTTTGCTGATTTTTATTATTTACCTGGAGCTAACACATGAGCTTATACTTTTCTTCATCCTGTTCTCCAACAAATTTGAGACCTTAAGTCAAGAAAAAAAAAAACAACCAACCAAAACAAAACAAAAAACCCACAAAACTTACCCACAAGTAACTCTTGCTTCCCATAACTCCTCACTTGCTACACAGAATGAAAATAATGACTACGTAAAAAAGCCTTCGGAAGTGGCAGAAGTAAAATTTTGTTGCTTTAAGTCTTCGAGCCTTACTTACCCACTATTATTCTTCTACCACAGAAAAATTAGCCACTCGTTAATTACCTACATATCATTAGTTCAAGTCCATTGGGCTCTGGTTCTGCAGATACTTTTCTCAGCATCAAGCAGAGCTAACTTTAGCATTTGCTCCACTCTGGCTCATTCCTTGCCCATTATACATCTCTCATTTGAGCCAGCAATACTATCAGTGGGACTATGCTACAAAATCATCCTGGTTAAAAATAAATTTTGGTTTTGGCAAGGTTGTTTTTAAACACAAATCAGTTCCCTGATCTGGTTTGCTATGGATTCCCAGAGATTTCAACAGTACAACTGAGAGGGTCAGAAACGCAACGGTAAGGTTAAAATGGCTTATGAAGCTGACACTACCAAAGGGAAATGTCTTTCTTGGGAGCAAAGCTGTGTCTTAAAAAAAAAAAAAAAAAAAGAGACATGAGATATGTCTTAAAGAGATATGAACAGAGGATTAAAACAGAAATCAAGTATATAAATTGGGAGAATTACAGTAAAAAGTGGGAACCATAAATATTTTATATTACCAAGACAACCAAGTCACAATATTTGTGCAGACTACTTTTAATAAAAACCGCAACTTGTTACACTGTAGTTTAAAAACGTCACTCTTTAATAAATGCTGGATTTTACTGCATCTACAGGTAGATTTTTACCCTGAGTCTGACAAAGATGTCCTTGAATCTTCTTAATAGCCTTCTTCATTTAGGAAGAGATTTTATAGTCTAGTGAAATTCGCCAGGCTGAGAACCACTGCTAATGAAGTTAAACACCACTAACCAGTATGATATATTTGGCAATAACAGCAGCTGAAGAGTTCCTCAGGCTCTCGGGATAACTCAGGTTGGACCAGACCTCTGGAGCTCTATGATCTAACATCCCCCTCAAAGCAAGGTCAACTGGAAGTCAGAGCAGGGTTCTGGAGCTTCATCCTGTCAGGTCTTTAAGATCTCCAGGGTCAGAGACTGCACAGCCTCCCCAGGCAGCCTGCTCTGCTGCTTGACTGCCCCCAGGGTAGAAAGATTATGCTCAGATTGAAACTCATTTCAACCTAACCTTGCCTTTTGTCCTCCCACCAAGCAGTGCTCAGGGTACTGTAGAGCTGCTGCTGTGTCACAGCCTTCCTCTTCTCCAGGCTGAACAAGCCTGATGCACTCCCAGGAAGGTGTGTGCTCCAGCCCACTGACCATCTTGGTCACACTGAATTTGCTCCAGTTTACCATAATCTCTACTGCAGCTGCCCCCCAAGCTGAATACCGTACTCTAGGTGTGGCCCACTGAGTACCCCCGAAATCTGATTATCCAAACAGCTTTTTACCCAACTAGCTGTCCATTTGTCCAGACCGTATGTGCTCTCTTGGTATGAGAGTACTGAGGGAGTCCTTGCTGAAGTAAAACCAAACACCATGAATTGCTCTCTTCTCAAATCTAGTCATTTTATCACAGAAAGAAATCATACTGGGTCACACAGCATTTGGTAAATCCATGGTAAGCCCCTGTTGACTGTCCCCCGTCACTTCTTGCTTCATACACCCTGAAATGTTTTCCTAGAGGACTCATCTTCCCAGGGACCAGAGTGAAGCTGACCAGACCATAGTTTCCCTGGGTTGTCCTTCTGGAAGATGGACGCAAGATTTCCTTTCCTGCAGCCACAGAGAACGTCCCCTGATGTGCACAACCTTTCAGAGATTATAGATGGCCTTATAAGGACATGGGTCAGTCCTCGCAGCACCCTTTAAGTGTCTTGACCCTGACGTGAAGGATACTCAAACTGGTTTTGTCTCTGGCACGATTTTTAGATTTTGTATGGGGAATAACCACCAAGGAACAAACCAAATGCACCAGATTCATCTTACTGACAAGGAATTAACGTGTTTAAGCATTCAAAAATCAATCCATACAAACATAAAAAAATTAAAGCATTATACCAAAGTCATGCTACACTAAGTAATGTAATTCTGTATATTCAAAAGTTCCATCTACTTTGAAAATACTTATTCTCCAAATTAAAATAGCACTAAAGGGTTTGGAGATGCATAAGAATAGAAAAACAAAAGCTAAAATTTTTCCTTGCTTTGTTCCATCAACTGCCAGATTTACTAATGATAAAAAATAATAATAATAATAATAAAAAAAGGCAAATTTGACTACTGAACAAAATGAAGAAAATACCAACCTGAACACCTTTCTCAGAGGGTAACACTCACATAACTCTATTTCTACTCTGACAGAGTAGTTAGTAGCCTGGACAGGAACTACTGTGCTTGTAAACTCAAATCTCATTAATTCCCAGTATTAAAAATTACACTGAATCACTTACTAAACTCATAATTTCTAAAGTAACATTTTATAGTATAGATTTAAATTTTTCACATAAAAGTCTTTCAAATTTTATTTCCCCACCCCACAACAGAACAGAAAAAATTTACCTTTTTAGATTCATCCAGCTCCTTGCTATTTTGCTAAAAGCTTCAGATCCCGGTGCTGTCATTGCTTCAAAATCAACCAGCTAAAAATGCAACAAAATTTAAAAAAAAAAAAAAAATCACTTCAGAAGTTAGAGACATTTTAACCTCTCTACTTTCACGAAGTTAATCCTCAATTATTTTTAAGATATACATTCGACTTAAAAATATATCCTTCCTTTTGTGACAACATCATTTATTTTATCTCTTAAGATGTTTATACTAATGAGTCAGTGCCAGAAAATATTGACAGTCCTCAGCCCTTTGTTATAATGTCCAAATAAAATGGGGATATTTCTCATTTCTACACATTCTGCAAGACGTTGTAGCACGATTGGTAGATTTATATTGGACTTTCCAGGCATTATGTATTACCTCTTCCCACAGTGGGTTTTCAGACAAGTTTGACTACCTATAGCCCAGAACTCTGTGCAACTTCGTATCTACAGCCAAAAGTAAGTTTTCAGCAAAACAACGTTGAGTCAAAGACATTGGCTCACTCGTACTGAAACACTTAAGCTGACACACTGCTGGTTCAATGAACTGTGGTAGAATTCAAGGAAGGGTTCTGAGAGCATTCTACCTGTATTCTTGGTACGACAGGTGTAAGCCTACTAATTAGTCCATGCTCAGACTACTTTGTCCCTCATCACCAGTTTGGAAGTCAGCATGCATGCCAGGCACTAAAAATCACCATCGGTTTGCACACCAAACCACAACCAATTCTGGAAGCTACACTGGCCGTGGCTACTGCCTGACCTGAAGGCAATACCAGGGCTCTTGACTACTGGGCATCTTTGTCTTCAGAGCAGTCTGACAACGCATGCTGTCAAAAGCCTGGGACCAGAAATATCCTTCTAAGGAATCTGGCAAAAAAGAAAAAAAAAAATCCCAGTTTCATTCAACTGGGGAATACAATTTCTTCCAGCTGGTGAAAACTTTTGTAAAAATGTTTTTTTACATTTGAGGGTTTTCCTGAAATTGGAAAAAGTGTCCCCAAAGCTTCCTGTACATCAGAAACCCTGCTTTTTAGTAATCCTGAAATTCTGCTTTGCCTGCATAAAAGCTATCCGCAAAATGCATTACCCTATTAAGCCCTAAGAAGATGCATAAGAAAACCCACATAAGTCGTCTACCTTAGCTTGAACTCCCACAGAACGGTGAAGATACCAGCTTAATGGCATACTGAAAAGAGCTGTCTTGCTACCCAGCAAGTGCAGTTTGCTCCTAAAAGCTACTAGGAGTTCATTGTCCTAAAAAGACAACCTTCATTGTTTCCACAGCTTTTTAGAACAAAAGGGAAAGTTGCTCTTTCCTCGGTTATCTCGGGGTATGTTCAACAATTTTGATTCTCACGGGAGTTTCACTGATTGTTTTGACAGTATGTTAAAAGAGACAGAGGTGCTCTCACACCTTTCATGCTGAAAAAGTAACACAGCTAGCAGACCAATCATTGAATAAAGAAAGTTAACCCTTTATTGAGTAAGGCGGTGTAATATTCAAACATAGTCACCTAAAAGCTAGGACTTACTTTAAATTAAGCAGAATACAGAGAAGTTGCAAATACATTTCTACTTACCGAGGCCTAAAAGCTCTGGAACACAGTGAGAACAAAGACAGAAACTTCCTGCCGTTTGCCAGAAAGGTCACTAATTCTGCCCAAGTACTCTCAGAGCCCTTCTCAAAGAAAGCTGGAAAGAGCAGCTCAGCACACCAGAAGTGCTTCGGCTACAAATATGTGATTACTGTGGGACACAAACTGTTACAATTTGGCTAACCAGAACTATGGCACATAGTGTCTCTAAATCTCATCTACCGTCAGCACAGCAATGACATTTCAACGCTCTGCCAGGCTGCGAGACGCCATCGTACGGAGCTGGCCCACCTCCAGTAAATCAGTGTGCAACTTCCGTTCCTGCTTACAGCTCCTTCCTCACATTTACAAGTATTCCTTCCTCCATCAAGACCGAATCAGTGTATTGTGATACTTGCCTTTCCTTTAGGGATTTTTCCTGATACTTCTTTTCCGCTTGCCATTAGTGCTCCCATGATCACCGAATAAGCAATCACACTAAGAAAAAAAAAAAAACACAAAACCAACAGAGTAGAAATCTCTCCATAATGCTATTTTAGACTACAAAACTCAACAAAATACTCTTTCACAGAAGGCTAGTAAAAATTACTGCACTAATTATTTCAGAAGTAAACACATGCATGCCACACTTGAAAAAGTGAAATCTCTGTTACTTTCCGACACCACAGGAATGAAGTTATGATCCTACAGAGTTTAGCCTGCTGAAGAGCACTGTTTCCACAGTAGTCAGAATCGTAACTTCAGACTTCAGGCTCCATAGAACTGAAAACAAAGCAAACTCCTGTTCTCCAGAAGCTTAGCTGTAGCCCAGAAGAGTTTATGAACTCTACTGCAATGGAGCTAGGGGCACTGTAAGCTTTTTCTTTTAAACTGTGAAACTCAGACAGAACTTCTGTTAAGTTTTACATTCTGTAAGATAAATGTAAAGTCTGATTGTAAAAATGAAGCCTCAGGATTTTTTAAATTTTCCACTGAACTGTGTTTAATAATAAGCTTAAAGACCTTAAGTGCCCCGTGGCACAGAGTCATACCAGTCTTAGACATAGCCAGGTTTGAATTAAACTAGAATTTCAGTTGAAGAGATCTGTGACATATGGGACTTGATTCTAAGGTTTCATTTGGTGACCCTAACAGCTGCAATAAATTGCTAAAATAACTTATTGTAATAAAACACATTGAAATGTTATCTCAAAGTGTATTTCATCGTACCAACATGTTGCAGTAAAGCTTCTTGAGCGAAAGTACAGTAGTGTAACATAATATGGATTAGGAACCAAAGCATTACAATTTAAAAATGACACTTTTTAATCTGTGATCTGAAGGCTATAAATACAGACTACTTATCAGTTTAAATATGCATGCAGCTATGAATAGTTCCCATAAGCAATTACAAACTAGCTTTTAAAACAGTACTGAGTCAGTACCCATCGTCATGGCAGCACAAAATGAGAGACTCTGCAGGACACGCAGCTCAACCCGGAGCTTTTTTTAATATTAAAAAATATATTAAGATCCTGCAACATATGGGCATTTTACAGCGTGCATCCAAGAAAACAGACATGATAAAGACAACCACTGACCTTGATCCTCTTGAAAGTGGCATTAAATTATAAAAGTAATAAACTAATGACAGGATCAAGTTGCAAACAGCATCTACTTCCTAAACAAGAGAAAAAAAAAAGTGAATTAGAGTTTATAGCCAGTTAATACCATAAAAGGGACACATTGGAAAGTCATACAGTACTGTTATTATTTTGAACCATTTCAAATGTGAAACATGTCAAGCTGACAAGTTGAAGTCTGATTAAGGTAAGTTTAAGCAACCCATCCCTGGTCATCTTCAAGGGCAGGCTGGATGAGGCTTTGAGCAACCTGGTCTAGTGGAAGGTGTCCCTGCCCATGGCAGGGGGGTTGGAACTAGATGGTCTTTAAGGTCCCTTCCAACCCAAACCATTCTGTGATTCTATTTTGGTTTATCTTTAACTGTTTCACCTAAATTTTCATCTAAACTATGTTAAAGGATGAAAACCAGAAAGCACAGCTGAAATGCATTCAGATTCTCATTGCAATATGAATCAAACGCAAACAATTCTAGTTCTTCTCATTCATTCATGTTACTTCTCATCTTATATGCAGCCAGCACAAGCCAAACCCTAAGCAGTGCTTATAAGGGTGATGAAATGGTGAACACAGATCCATAAGAAAAATAAAAATAAGGAGGGGAAAGAAAACAACAACAAAAGAACACACTGATACTGACACCCGGTCTGGACTCTATTACTGCAGCAAAACACAGCAAATTTTGAAGTAAAACAAAGAATTAAGACAACTTGTTATGGTATTTGTCATAACTGAGTTTAAGCAAGCAGTCAATTTTATTACTTAAGACCTCAGTCAAAAATCATTAGAACAATGTCTGCTAAACAGGAGGTATAAAAACATAACATAATGTTATCAAGGAATTCATTTCCATTCAAATAGCCTTACCCCCAGCTCTGCAGAGAGAATTAGAATTTTCCCTTTAGCTGTTAGGTCCTTATACAGCGCATCTATCTCTGCGTGATACAGCTGTGTTCTCTCTTCTGTTGTCTGAGTTTCTACTGAAAATAGTATATTCCCCACTCTATCAAGTAAATGAAACAAAAAAGGAGGTAAGAAAATTTTTTGAACAGAACTTGGTGCATAATCTAATATCCAGGGTAAGTTACAAATGTACTACACTGCAATATTACATCATAACCTTTTTCCTATCATTTTTCCTTAAGCAGGAGATTATCTGCATTACCCCCTTTTTAGTTTAAAAAAAAAAAAAACCCCACTGAATTAGAAATGTTTTGTCACATTGAAAGGTTGTCTGAAGGAATACATAAAGATTGCTGTTTAACCACAGATAAAATATTTCCATTGAAGCATACCTGACAAGCACTAGTGCTTCACTTAAAGTGTAGGCAGAAGTGAGAAATATGAAATTTTAGAATATCTTCATGGGCTTGAGATTCTTGTATAGAATGTAAAGTGTAGTTTTGTTAACTTTTAAACTACCACAATGAAATTGTTGTGGTATAAAAGCATAGTTACAAACTCTGGATCAAAACAGACTGACTGACACAGAACAAAGTTCGTGCAGAGCAAAGTTAGACCATTTTACTGACACCAAAATATTTTCCTCAAAACAGTTAGGCCACATGTTCAATGCCATTTCACTTTATATAGGCATATGATTTAGACTGTGAAATTAAAAACCAAGAGATATGTTAACATTCTAGAAGAGAAGTTTGGCTTCCATGTCACTCGTTAGAAACAGAAGTTTTGGGAAAAAATCAAATATGTAGATTTTTAAATCCCATAAACCAAAGTTTTTAGTTAGTAGTAGGACAGAGCTGCTGAGCTTCAGATTAAGGCTCATTCTTCAGGAAGACAAGGAGGCAGGATCTTAAAGTGATAAATTTACTCTCTCAACCAAAGAGTGGCCTAAAGCCTCCTGACTGCATCCTCATACATTCAGGTACTATTGAAATTGGTATCTGCAGATAGAAAGTCTGCAAACATCTCAAAAATCCACATGAAAAAGGCCCAAAAATCCAAATAGAAGAGAGTCTCTCCTATTCTCAGATCACAGCAATTTCCATTCCATTCCAGACTTTTCAGTCACCATAACAGAAAAGGTCTCACAATAAGAAATATATTTTGATATGGATAAAGAATGACATTTTTGAGACTTTTTTCCCCTTTCAGGCATTTTCTAGTCTAAGACGAATACCAAGGTGTCTCTTCACTTTTGTGCTATGTGTCAGAGAATCATCTCAACTGGACTTACTCCACCAATGTTATCCACGTTCCCCATATCCATATTGTTAGGGAACACAACAGGAATCAGAAGTCCTCAAATGAACAAATTTAGTTGTTTATAAAAATGGCACTAGTGAAACACAAAATCCACTTTATGCAAGTAGAAATGGCATTTGAAAATTAACTGATAATACTTCATCTTTACTTAATGTACCTAAACCCATGAAAATGGCAAACATACTTATCTCCTGTTATTGTAATTGTGAATCCATCATATTCTTTCCCTTGATCCTTGAGGCTGGGGACTTTAGTGTTCACAGTAAACCCGTCTCTTGTTTTACTGTTAAACTGCTTTCAAAAATAAAAAGAAGTAATATTAGAGTGAACAGAGAGACTGCCAAGCTATCGTTTTGAAACGCCTAAAATACACAGAGCAGAAATGAAAACGGACAGACAGAGAACACGACAAAGAGTTCCTGTCAACTATGTTATTTGAGTTATCCATCCTTTCCTCCTGAAATCATAAATACTAAAAGAGGCATACTGACACTCAACTTCATAACTACAGAGGGAATAGAAAGCGGCAGTGTTTACCAAAAGCAACTGTAGAAAGCAGTTTGAGTTGTACAGATTTCTCCAAGTTGCCTGCTGATAGTAACCTTTTGGTGTAACAATGTCAACGCAAAAGCAGGAACTTGAGAGCCTGTTTTATGTATACGCTAAGTAGCTGAACTAGTCTGAGCGTGGATTCCAGAATACAACTCACAGCAACAATTTCTTAACTGTGATCTAGTTTCACTTAATGTTTATCATGATCAGAAGGAAAACAATTACGAACTAAGAATTTCACAAAGCTATGTTTTTGAAGTGTAATACTGTATCCCAAGAATTTTCTAAATCAGGCAAAACTGTATGGAAGTAAAGCCAAAAGTCCAGCTTTTGACATACACCATTCCCCTGCTACCCAAATAACCCCACTACATCAGTATCAGCAGACATTCATTTTATACAGGCACTATTAATGACTATTATGCAACTGCGTTGAAATAATTACTCAGGCAACTAATTATTTTAAGATAGAACTTGTGATTAAAGATATTTTGTTTAAAGAGAATCTGCATTTATTTTAAAGAGGCAAATCTCAAAGCCTCTGATGAGAAACAGCATTCCACTTCAATGCAATTCCAAATGGGATACAGGAGATTCAAACCAGAGAAAAACGTACAGGTTATGAAAGCCAGGAAGAGTATTTGCTGCCAGTTAAGACATTTATTTTTAAATAAGTCATGTATAGTCCACTATGTTTACATATTTTCATCATCCTCCTGGAGTAACCTACATTTTTAACTCCACTAATAGCGTTTTTTGTGGCATACAATTCAACAGTAGCCATATTAGGTGCTCAACAGGGCCCTGTTTGCCCATTTGTTTGTCAGTAGGGAACACTTAATTGTCCATCCACCCCAACATCTACCTCCTCTTCAGCAGTTTTCGCATGTGCCTGGCTTCACCTCTCAAGGCCAAGAGCAAGACAGTAAAATAGAAAGGACATCCAAAATTATGGTATGTTCTTTGAAGACACTTGTATTAGTAATGCATGTTAAAAAAACGCCATAGAAAAATTCAGTGCTTGAGCCACATATCTCTGTAAAGATCTCTGTTGCACACAAGTGAGTGAGCACTAGCACCACGAGCAAATCCAAACCCTATCGACAGCAGCAATGTATCTTCGAGAGCTCTGCTGCGTGGCAATCAATCAGCTTTGCTCAGGTATGAAATCGCAGCGCGGACAGATCTGACAAGGAAGCAGTGAGTTTGTCTCTACTCAGAATGACTGTTTCTTCCAAAGTTTTATTCAATTCTAAATAAAATCCTGTCCAATCCTTTAAAAATAAATACTTTGTAACAGTGTTTCCCCGAACCCAAATACTTACATGTTGTTCATACTAATCTGGGGGAATGGGGGGAGAGGGGAAAGACTTAAAAACTTAAACCCAGCTCAAGCCCTTATTACTTCCACTGAGAAAAGAATTATAAATCATTCTGCACGCCATATATCCAGAGCCTTTCTATGAAGGGCCCTGCCAGCAAGAGGGAAACCTGCAGGTTTCCCCACCCCTTTTCTGACAGTCTTCCAAACCACAAGAATGTAAACCAGGGTTTCATTTCAGATTAGCTATTGGTCACTAAGGGCAACTATTCACCTGTTTCTCCCCCACCAAGGAACCTAAGGTAGAAAAAGCTTCCATGTTCCTAATCTTTCAGGCACACATCTTCATTTTTTTCCTTCACATCGTACAGGCATACTGGGAGCCCATTTTGGCAGATCTGACCACAGACCCTCCCGGCTGATGAAGCTGACTTCAAAGAATCACATTCAACATTTGGTTTCCATCATTTCTTTACCAATTCACAGTTAGGCCAAGCCTCTCAAATATACACCACATGCCTGCAAGTATCAAAGGCAAGGTCATACCCACATGCAGATTTGAAATAACCCGAGTTAGTGTTTTCAGCTTCAATTTACGCTTATGCACAATGGTTATATTCTGAGGAACTGGATATCTCCCAGAATATTTCATTATTTTTATCTTATTTTGAAATTTTTATTTAATTTACCTTCATTATGGGAAGAAGATCTTCTACTTTATGGACCTTTTCCAAAGCTTCTCGAACCTCTAACAGTCCTTTTGGATTATTAGCACTGGAAAAAAAAATTAAATATAAAATCGTGATGGTTGAACACATGTAGCATTTCTGGAAATCCATCTAGCTCTAACCTAATTAACCACAGTGGAATAAGTTATTAAGTTATTTCTTCTCTGAACACTAGTTCCTTCATACTTGGCCACATGCTCTCCTATTCTTCAAAAAGTAATTTCCTCCTCTATCAGCTCAGCTTACTTGTTCAGCTTCAAACTTCAGGTTAATCATATTCATTTGCTGTTGGCCACTCTAAAGCAATAGACAGTGTTTGCATGAATGTGTGTGGGCAGGGGGTTGTTGGTGAGGAAAGATGGAAGAATGGAGTTAGAGATGCTCTTCTCAAAACATATGCATCTGTGTAGCCTCAAAGGTATGTAAATACTACAGATGCAGGCACAGCTGGACGGTGAAGAAACCTACTGAACTAGTGTTTTAATATTCATTACTATACACCCAGATTTTAAGAACAGGATTATTTTAAAAACCTCACAGCACAAATTGCTCTGTTTTATGCTCAAATGCTGCTGGCTCAATCTCAAGCTTTCTCCCAGCAGAGGATAGACTTCCCAGTTACTACACAACTTCTGTATCTTCAGCAACTATCATAAATTTTCTAACACTTAAATGTTTTCAACTGTTATAAGGATTTTCTGCACCTTCATTTTTTGATATTTAGGTTGCACAATGAGACTAAAAAACCAGAACCCAATGCTTAACAAAAGTTACCAGGCCAAAGAAAAATTAAAGGGTAGAAAGCTAAAGAAGTTTCTCATCACATTATCACAATACTGTTGCCACAAATGAGCCACAGGTGGGGAAGACATTTTACTTATTAAAAAAAAATTATCAAAGTTTGAAATAGATGCCAACATCAATTTTCAGATTAACTCAAGTCACATTCTGTCAAGATTCTACCACTGACTTCCGTTCCAAGACAAACTCTACCAACTCACCTATAACAGGTAGTAGATTCTCTGCTCCTTTAAAACTACTTCTCAAACACCATTCTCAGTTAAAATTACCTCCATATCTTCTTTTCTCTTTTTACCTCACTCCCGTTTAATAAATTAATCTCAATATTCAGATCTACTGTACCTTACTCTACCAGGAGAAGACACAACATCTTTAATAAATCATATTTTTAGAAAAAATTGAGACCCACTCATACTAAAACTGTGGGTACAAATTCAACATCATTATTAGTTTCTAAGTATACTGTAACTCACAGGTGGTTTTTCCTATTAGTTTAAGTTTCTTAATGTGGCAATGAACAAGATTTTACATTTCCAATAGGAAATAAAGCAATTATAGATACTAAGAAAGCTAGAACTTACTACAATTAAGAAAATACCCCTTAGACTTTCTGAAATTAATATTATGTAGATTTCAAATCAGTATTACCAGGGAGTGAAGCAGAGAAAAAAACATTATCAATAATTTACCCATGATAAACAAGGATCCTATCTTTGATAAAATGAAGAATTTTCTCAAAATATTCCAGGTACCGCATGTTAATGACCTGTCCCCTACAAAGAAAAGAAAATGTTTTTCAAAGTCTTGTTTTTCAACCCAACATTCCAGGCCTAAGACACAAACATTACTCATCAATATTTGACAGAGTTTTGTCCACAGATGTTTTGTAAATTAAAGGAAATAACTGGAGGTTTGTCTGAAGTGGTGAATTGCCCATCCCCCATTTTGAATATAGATTCCACAGGGAACTTGCAAAAGCTTATGTATCATTAGTGGTGGTGTTCTCTGATACACTACTTTTCATGCCTATTTCCCCATTTTCAGTGTGTCCATGTCCAATAAATCTGATCTATATGATAATTATAGATTTCTACAGGATATAATCTCTTAGCTATTTACACCCATTGATACTGCAGAACTAGGAGAGAATTCTCAATCTGTATGTTGATTTACTCTGAGAACCAACACTCTCCAGTTTATATATTTGTCAATACATGTGCTGATCTGCTCTGACAAATTGCATATTTTTCTTGTTCACCTACATCCCCCTACACTGAAGTAATTTTGCTTTGATTAAACAGAAATAGTAACTGTTAAACAAAACCATCAAAAAGGTATTGTTTTTTTCTCTTGGACTGCCAAGAAAAAAATACACATTAAAAAAAATTCTAGAAACCTGCTAGGATTATATCCACTTAGAGGAAAAATTACATACCATTATTGCATTTGTAGGAGTCCTTCCTCTTCTCCCAGTCTACAAAACAAGATTTTATAAAGCAAACGTTACCGCTCTCTGAGGAAGCAAAACCACTGTCAATCACAGGAAGGTGTTACACCTAGTTTTTTTCCCCACTCTAAGTGACTTCTGGCAGCTTAAGTCCCTGCCTAATGTCTCACTTGACAGTCTCACACTTCAGTAGGCCTCATCTCAGAACAATGGCAGAGTCAGTCTTTAAAAACTGAACAGAATTAGAACACATACACGTAACTGCACATTAGGGAAAGTGGAAGGATGAAGGCAAATCTATATACATAATTTGCCCTTGTTGTACGTCCCATCATTTTCCATCTGTATTAAAAAAATATCAGTACAACAGGCAGAAGCGTGTCAGTATAAGAAACTGGGTTTTCCTTTAACAGAATCTTGGAAATACATCCAAACCAGACCTATCGCTCTGTAAGGCTATCTAGAAGCAGCAGTACCAAGAAAAGACTTGGTGGGTGGTCAGAAGTGATTTGTGCTTATTCCCACTATTTCTTCTTGTTTAATAAACACCACCATCAAGAAATCAAAAGTAGCAGTGTTCCAAGGAGCGCCCTCATTCTTTTCATAAGAATATTAAGCATATCATTAATGTTCAGATGGTCCCAAATCCTTGTTTTGCCTGTGAAAATAACTTAAGCTTTCTAAAACGTTTTCCCTACTTTAAATGAAACTTGGTAGCTTTGATCATTTGAGGCAGAAAGGCGATAAACCAAAGCCACACTTCTCTACAGACCCATGAAGAAGTAGTGACAGCGATATACTTGCGTCTCGAGAACATTAAGATCTGGAAGCCTATCAAACATTGTGAAGTGCAAGATGTTTCTTATACGCCTTTAATAAAAGGTCCTCAAATTGACTCAAACCAAACAAAAGTAGTGTTTGTTTTCTGACACTCTCCAAATGTTTTGCCACTCTGGAAATGAATCAATTCAGCAGTCACTGAATGCTAGTGCCTCCATGCCAAGACTCATTTGACAGGAATCACTGAACTCTAAACAAACCTAAATCTTTCCACTGAACCTGAGTCACTGACAGGAATCACAAGGACTTCAAATGCAAGGAATTCCGAGTGAAGAAGAAGGTTAACAGATGTCTAATCCAAATATTTTTGCACACAGAAATTACTGGTGTAGAATTTAGACCAAGCAGAACAGAGTCAGCTTGAGCTCAGCATGCCTAGATCTGTTATGAATACTAAAAGAACACTCAAACTGCTATTATTCCACTTCTTATTTGACTTATATCTTTGTCTACTTAATAACTATGAAGGCTGCCATTTGTCAGCCTAAATCATCTACTGTTGCACCTGGTTTTCAGGTAGCCATGCTTTAGGAAGAATTCAGCCTTGGTCAGAGTTATGAGAATAATTTTTAAATCCTACAAATAGGAAGCAATGTATGTCTTCCTGAAAAACAATCGAAAGACCATAAAATGATCTCAGTTAGCAACAAAAAGGTGTTGGCTCTCTAGCCTATTAATATCTCCTGTCAGCAGCCATTTTACAGTTGAGTAATGCAATAGGGAAATTACGCAGATCTGTATAATCCATTAGGAGTAAATTGTCATTTAGAAATCATAATGGACTAGAACAAGCTTCAGAAGTAAAATAAATGTAAAAACCCATTACTACTAAATATATTCATTTCTTTTCTCCCTCACCTCACGTGAAATCATCAGCAGGGAGTCCAAAAGCAGGAAAAAAACACTATGGAAAGCTGATCAACAGCAGTTATTACTCGGGATGCAGAATGATGAAACAAGTACGGGTTTCCAGAATCAAAAAGGATGCAATCAATATTCAGTACTAAAGTATGATCAACTCCTACGCCAGTGGTATTTAGACTGCTTCAAATCTATTTTTCCTTCCAAAAGTGTCGAATCAGTGATTTTCAGAGAACCACTACCTAGCAATCCAAAAAAGCATGATCAAAATGCTGAGGAGATCCTTAAATGTCAAGGTTGAGCCAAACCCAAAAGGTTAGTAGGCCCACAGTGAATCTAATTCTATTCTGAATGTTCGTAAGGTTATTTCAGATCTCTATGAAATCACCAGAACAGCTGGAACAGTAAATCAGGAGTTCTGCTAGCATTCTCTGATGAGAGGAAAACAAGTACTTTGGCCAGTAAAAACAGAGCTGCTGACACAGAGATCCTGTACAGGGACACATTTCCCCAGATTAAGTGCTCGATGTTATTTTCAGCACGGTAATCAAGTGTTGTTACATGAATGCCTCCTGCCACCACAGGTCCCCTAGAAATTAAGCTTTTACTCTCCCATTTAAAATAAAATCAGGAAGAAAGAGATGAGGTATGGAGTACATCCTTGCCTCAAAGTACAGATGGTTGTGGTTCTGCTGCATCGTACGTGTGAGAAGAGAGAAATGCAGCAACAGCAATGATGGAGAGAGTGTGGAACCCAAATGTAACACTTGGCTTGAGGGAGGACAAGACTCTGAGCATTAAGACTGTTCAAGCAGCACCACCTCCTGCAAGGCAACTACTGATCTGCACTGCAGTTTAACACTCCATCGTACTCACTCCCTGAAGAAGTAAAGGGGAGGCTTTAGGGTCCATGCCTAGAGCAGAATGAAGAGCGTGAGCAAATTCTCATTAATCTCTGTACATGAACATTAGAATATCACTGTTTTTCTCTGCCTGAAATAATTCTTGAGAAGGCTTTGCTTCCCTTATCCTTCTTTTTTCATGAAGTTTCTCACAAAGAAATAGATAAAAGGAGAATGGCAGATGAAAGATTCAGTATTTCCTGGGGTGGGGGGACAATAAGATGAAACCTGGCTACATATTTACTTACACAAACACACTCCACTCCTGTGATTGACAGTGATGTTGCCACATTGAGTCTCTCACACCTCTACCACTTTATGGGAGGTAGCACTGTCACGACTACAATACTGAGTCTTGCAGCATGGGAGAAGATGGAACGTACAACAGTGGTTGAACCTCTTAAATTTCACTTTTGTTTGAAACTGCAACTCTTACCTTTCATAGATGACTTATTTTGCCATTTTTGTTTTACTATGGCCTCCTTCGAAAACAACTAAAAACTGCTTTTTCACTCTATTGTAAATTGGTATTAAAGTTAAAAGAACAGCATTGTTTCACTACTGCTGTCACTACCTTTGAGAAGCAGCATTTGCAAAAATTACAACACTGCTAAACTGAATTCCCATGTTACCTTAATTGTAAAAATTTTATTAATTTCAGCACGTAAAAACAGGGATCATCTGGATCCTAGTCAGATCTTCCTATAACTCAATTGCACAATTGAAATCCAGGAAAAAGAGGAAATATCACGAAGGAAAATTTGAGATGCACAAAACCCAAATGTTCCATTAGAAAGTACAGAATAAACATTTAAGCAAAACAATAAGCACGTATGCATTCAGTACTGTAATACACTGTTTCATGAACGCTGGTAAGTTTTGGTACAACCCCTTAGCGTGTGGGGGGAAAGCTTCGTTAAAACGCTTGTACCTGATTAAGTTAATGTGATTATTGAAACCTCTGCTAAGGCTTCGGGCAGGCATTTGGTCCAACCAAAGCACGGGCTGGTCAGGGTCAGCTATCCTACAAGAGACAAAGGGCATTAATATTGGCACACATTTCATTCCATGTAACATTTTTACTTGAGCTTTGCTCGCACACAGAATAATTTTATGCAAAAGGACAGAATTTGGAGATCTCAAGAGTAATTTCTTATTGAAATGCACGTGTACCATTTTCATAAGGAAAAAACCCAAGTCACAAGCATTTTATGTTGCTGGAGTTTGAAACTGGTAGATTTTTGTTAATCTAAGTTGCAATGTATCCTGTGGTCTCTCACAGCTTTGCCTCAACCAGAAAATGCTATTCCCAACGCTCCCTCTTAAAAAAATAAGAAAAATAGAGTATTTTTGGAAGTGCACTCCTTGTAGTTCAACACCCTTCTCTTATCAGAGCACCCTATAGTTACAGAGAGTGCAAGTGTTCATTTTCTCCCCTGTGACTTCAGCCTTTGGTTAACTGAAGCACGCATAGTTATTACAACCAACGTGTTCTCTCTCTTCTTTTACCATTACCTTCGCCACTTCACAGCAATATCAAACATATCTCGCCACTGCATCAGTCTGGTTTTCCCGTTCATCCGAACTTTTGAGTTTGCCCAAGTCCGCTGCACAGCTTGCATGACTTCTAGAGTGGCCAATCCCATGGCTGGGGGTGGCGGAGGAGGAGAGAGGGATAACAACAACAGAAACAGGAAAAAAAAATCAATTAGAGCCAAACACTCTTTTTTGTACAGATAGGGAAATTGAAACAAGAAAGTGAGGTATTTACAGGGAAAGAATTGCCAACATCATTAAAATCTGGGAGATTATGACTCCTAGTCCCCAGTTAGGTCAAGAAACTGCTAACATAACGATGATTTTAATTTTACACTTTTTACATGACTTAAAAGGAACACCATAAAACTAGTTTGCAGATCGCAAAGGTATAGCATTAAATTATCACATCAATTTTTCCCCACTCAAATTTATAGAGCAGTTTTAGTATACCTCTATGTATTCTTTTATTTGGAAGAAATCCTGGTGTCTCATACTGCATCATGGAACCCAGATGATCAGCTACACATATGAGTTCTTGTACATCAGGCTTATAGCTTTCAAAATTCTGAAATAACACATCTCTTACAGAGGAGAAAAACATGCATCAGACATAATTTGAAAACAAAAGTCCTGAAAGTTCTAAACCACAGATTTGTTTGCCTGATAACCAATACCATTTGTGTGAGAAATACTTAAAAGCAGTATAAAGAACACCCGTACCTTCTCCCACCCCACTGAACATAACACAGTACATGACAGTTACGCACAACATCCCAAATGCCACCCTGGTCCTACTCAATTCAATGGCAGAGCTTATTGCTGTCACAACCACTATTTCACCTTCAGACTTGCTCATAGTAAGCAATACTAGAGTTCACAGATAATACATTATCTTTCAATGTTACTCTCACCCTGAGGAACTTCAACAGTAAGTAAGAAAAGAATATATGTAGAAACTGGAATCCATATTCCGTAACTTCTCCCATAATTCTCTAAAAGCTGTTTGTGCTGTAAAGGTGGATTCTACTCCAAGTACACTATAGCCATAGATTTTTAACTCAACGATTTTCACACAGATAAAATTAACACATTAAAATCTATCTAGAAACTAGCTTACAGTACAAAAAATTGCTATCTTTCCTTTAGCTACTTATTTTTGAAGCCTATTCTATTAAATCCCCTGCTCTCCCCTCCTAAAACACTAGTGATCTAAATTACTGCAGAGAAGATTTTTTTCTCAGAGAAACCAGCTGCCATTATAAAAGCATCTTATTTAAGTATATAGGAAATTACACTTATACCAAAATAAAAATTTAACACAAATAAGGGTGCTACATAACACTACACTGAACATCTCAAACTTATCAACTCTTTAAATTTAATTGCAAGAAAAAAGAAATAGAGCAGTTAATCAGTAAGACCACAGAATGTGGATATCATACAACATTATGTGAGTATTATTATGTGAAGACAAAAACAAAGAAAATAATTCCAAGTTTCTTCTTCCCCTTATGAGCTAAACCAACTCCAACCCCTATGATTTTGAAAAGGATTTACACGCTCAGTGGAATTTCACTTTCACACATTATTAAACACGTATGCTGTTATAATGCCTCAGAATCGCACCTTAAAAAGATAAACTGAAAAAAACCCCACACCAAAAAAAGAAAAAGAAAAAAACACACCCACACATTTGGAGTAGGCTTAAAAAATAATTACTTACTTTATATGTGGCTGTAACCCTGGCTGTTCTTCATAATTTTCTATAAGAAAATGAAGATTTTTGGCCCAGTGATCCTTGAAATTTCCAGGAAGATCTGTATCAATATTATACTCTGTAAGAGGGGTGTCCAAATGTGCATGCAGGTACCTAGAATACTCTGGAGGAAAGAAATAAAATTAATTACCATTTGCATAATCAGCCTACATATGTAATTACAAAAAAATCAGATTATATGTTTGTCAGTTATGCAACATGAATTTAATAAGTCATTACTCAGATAATTTAATTTTGCTATTTGCTAATTTCTAAGACAGATATAAGTCTGTTTCAACTAAGAATCAGAACAGTCTTTACCATCATACAGAAATGTCTATTTCATTTGTAGTCCCAGTTTTTAGCTGCGTGAACAAATAAGAATCAGGGTACATTTCTTTTAGGCAGACATACTCAACAGTGCTCACTAGAATGTATGATGGCTACTTTAAAATGGCCACAAATACAAGTATGCTTGAACTTCTAGGGTTTTTGAAGAATTTAAGAAAACTAAAAAAACAGAGAAACCATTCCAACTTACCTCGGAGGTATTTCACTTTAAGATATTCAGGGCTGGCCTTCTGACCCGGTAGTGGATCATTTAACATAACTTTAGTCTGAGCTTTTATGCCTTCATAAAACTGTCCCATTGCAACATGGCTGAGACCTTTCATGTACTGGCATACTTCATTGTACGGTTCTAGCTGTAGACATCTCTAGGAGATTAAAGGAACAAAGCACCCACAAACCAACAGAGAGAATGAGTATCTTCAATAATAAATAAAATATTGGAACTGTGTATGCTTAAACTTAAAATTAAAAGCATGACTACATTCCTCCTTCTGTCATAAGTGAGAAAAAATTTTAGGTTTCAACCCAGACTCAAATATCAGCAAAACCACAATTACCAGTTAAAAAAAAAAATTCAAAACCAGAAACAAAACAAAGAAACAAAAAATACTACCCACAAACAAAATGAACAACCAACCAACAACCAGAGCTTGGTGTTAGCAATTCATAAAATGGAGGAAGTGGCTTAGTTTTAGCAAAATTCCACTTTTAATTAAAAACTGTAAGGTTTAATACATATTTTAAGACATACTTGACAAAAAAAAAAATCAAATGCACATTCAGAATGAAAAAAATGAAAAACTTTGATGTCTGTCCATTTTATTACACTTGCTGAATACCAGCCCTTGTTAAAACATTTTAATTTTCGTATTTACTGAGGGCCTCCTTACCTTAAAATTCTTTAGCGCTTCATCTAAGCTTCCATGATGATAAAGCATCATTCCTTTGAGCTGTAACGTCTGAACGTGATTTTGATTTAGGAGCAAAGCCTTCTGGAAGCTCTCTGTAGCAGCATCGAAGTTGCCAAGTTCTCTAGGTGAATCCATAAAGCAAAGAGCGGAGAACCGAGAAGGCAACAACGACAATGAAATTACTCGTCAGAAGTTGTTGTAACGCGTCCAAAGGGGCTATCATTAAGTATGAACACAGAACTAATGGAGAATTTCTGTAACAAAAACAGTAATTCTGCAACTGTTCTTCCATGGTAATAACAGAACAGCTGCACAGACTTTTTCAGAAAGGCGTAGTCTGAAATACAACCCCACAGGACCACAGATCTTCACAATCCTCAGTGGACATAAATCATAACACATGCATACCTATGGTATTTCTTCAGAAAACGGAAACAATAAAACTACCTGTGATGGGTCTCTTCAGCTTCTAAATAGAAACATGTCTTTAAAAATACGCTAACTACTTAAATGTTGAGTAAGAAGAAAGCATATGGTGTTTGAAAGCTGAATCTAACTAAAAATGTGTTGACTGGAATTACTGCATGTGTAGGACAGCTTTTAGTGAAATAGCCATGGAGAAATTCTGAGAAAAACCTAGAAATCGTACACAACTTCAGCTTTTTCACCCAGTATACTGATCTTTTAAGTTTAAAATAGTGAAATTCTTCACACATCAAATTCTATTAGATGCAATTAAGCCAAAAAAGAGCAATGCTAGAAAAAACAAACAAGATGTACTAGTTTTAAATACAATTGCCCAAAAGCATTTTTGATCAGAACAGTGTTTAACCACAACTCTTTAGTTTCAAATAAATGCATGAACCCCAAAATCACTAGATTTGAAACAGGAATTAATAGGTAAAATGCTGTAAACTCATCTTGTAGAGAGGGTCAAATCAGACTAAGAATTGTCACTTCCACTATAAAAAGAATTCTTTAAGAACTATTTTTAAACATTGTATTTGAAACTTACTTGATGCGGAAGAAAAAGCAGGAAAAGACAAGATTTTAGAAAGAAAGAATGAACTTTACAGCTGAAGTTAACAGTGCCCTGTAGACATGAGATTATTATTTCCCACCTGTTTTAAGACCTGAGTGTTCATGGGAAGGTAATTCAGACCTACAGTTGGCGACTAGTAACAGCATCCTCAGTTATTAAAGAATATTCTATCTAGCCTTCTCTAACTACTGAGCATTTAGAAGATTCAACAGTAATTGTGCTTTGTACATTAAGTTCTTACATAAAAAAAACAGGTAGATCTCTTTACATTCCTTCCCCTATTATTTCCAGAAGATCAGAGAACTTTCGGAGGCAGAGGACAGTGAGAGGGAATAAAAGCAACAAATTTAAGCTGATTAGGAATACTTTGGTTAAGCAACTTTTGCTTTGTAAAACAGTGCAGTGCAAAATGAGACATTTTAAGGCTTGCTTTTTTCTCTCCTTCAAAATAAAACTTCTTCAGATTCAGGTTATTTGGGCAGAGGGCAAAACAGATGATCAACTAGAGAGGCAGTCTCACATCCAAATACAAACCAAAAAAGTTAAAGCATTTACTGGAAATGTAAGAAGGCAACTGCACATCTTCCAGGCCAAATTACTGACTACTATTTAGCATCTTGAAAGTACTGACACACCACAATAACAAGTACCACAGAAGCACTCAGGAGGGAATTAGTGATTCTACACGGAGTTTGGAATTAACATACTGTGGTAAATAAGTCAAAAGTCCACAAAGCAAAAGAAATTACAAAAACAAAAAAAAAGAGAATTAACACTGCCTTCAGTGAATACTGAACATTCTATATGCTGAATGAAGCATAAGACCTGAAGAAAAAAGAGCACATACGATCATGTAATGATTGCGCACCAACCCTATCCAACTTTAACATCTTTGTCGGTGACATG
>NW_010243551.1:0-31701 GCF_000690775.1 Eurypyga helias | reverse complement strand
CGCCCGGCTCTGCCTGCCCATGGCGCATGCGCGGCGTGGGACGGGAGGCCGCGGTCGCGGCGCTGAGGCGGTTATGCATGGCGACGGCGGCTTTAGTAGAGGAAAGGCTGTGTGTTTGGCACCCTTCTCCCTCAGCGGCTGTAGGAGGTGGATCTGCCCTGATTGTGGTATGTCTGTCTGATCCTTTGTCTTGCCTGGTCACTTGGCGCTGTGGAGCCTCTTCACCCCCACAGGCGCCTATAGCCACCACGTCGTGAGCTTGTTGCCTGCTCCGTGAGGAGCTTTCTTGGCTGTGTTTAAAGCTGGTTCCCTGCTAGGTTTGTCCACTGTGGCTGGGGGCGGTGTGCGGAGGTAATGGTGAACGGCAGATGTGCTCTCACCGTATCCTCTGCCTTCACAATCTCTGTCCCTCAGTTGTATTCCCCTCAGGCGTCGTGCACACTGGGTTCCCAGCCACTAATCTGCGTGTGGGAGAGAAACACGGCTACCATCTGCCTGAGGGAACTGCCTGTTGTTAGCTCAGGATTGTGGCATCGGAGCCAGCACTGACCAGAGGCAGAGCCCAAGCACCTCCTTTCTCTACGGTGTCATGCCATGTTTGGGCCTCATCCCAGCAGGGATGTTTCATCACAGTGCCCTGTAGCAGGACCATGTGAGCCACTGGGGTCAGCACCGAACCTGCGGCAGGGTATGCTTCCGCCTTGGTCTGTGTAATTCACTGAGTCACTGCACGCCTGAGCCCTGACAAAGGGACGAGCATCACATAGTGAGTTACACGCACATGGTCACTGGGTCTGGCTGAGCTGCCACTGATTCTGAGAGAAAAGCATCCCTCCTGAGTTTTCCACAACCGTTCCAGCAACATGACATGCGGCCAAGGCAAAAAGCAATCAGAAAGACTCTTGGAATGCTTCCATATCTGTTTACTGTGAGACTAGGAAAGAAAAACATGTCTGCTTACAGTTAACAATGGTCATGGCCCCTCAGGCTTTTCTCATGATTCTGCGTTTCATTGCAAGAACTTTTAAATGTGCTTCTGGAAGGAATCTGGATCGTGATGCTCTCTGGGGACCGTTGGTTCCTCTGTTCATCAGCATTACATTCTTAACAATAAAGTGGTAAAATTACCTTTCAAGCTGGTCTTAAAAAATACCCGTAGAAAATACAGATCTAGATAGAGAAATAAGGTTTCTGCAAGCATGCACAGTTGGATGCACACTGATATAACTCAGTATGAATTTTAAGCTAGGCTAATAAATGCGTTCAGATTTGGCTTTCATTGATGAATCTGTAAAAGAAACCAGACCCCTCTCGCGCTGACATTTTATTCATCGGAAGTGGCCTGTGAGTAAAAGGCTTAGAATTCTCCTAAATGCCAGTGGCTCAGTTGCTGGCTGATGTCAGCTGTTAGACACTTGGCCAGTCCTAGGATTTCACAGCATAGCGTCAAATTTACAGACAGAAAATAGTGCTGCTGAGACTGCTAATTTTGTTTGCCCTGCAGGCATGTCCTGTCCTGTATTAATGTGGTTGAACGGTTCTGCCTCCAGAAGAGGGCACTGCTTCAGCGTGTTTCTTTCTGTACAAGACGGAGCTAATGCTCTCATACACCACTGCATCTCCCAAAACAAGCTGTAGATTTTCAGGAGTAAGCCTGAAAGTACGTTTGACAGTGTGAAATTGCACTGCGTAATGAGGAGCCTTCTGATTAACTAACAGCAAGAATCACAGTTGTTGCAGTGGAAGAATTAAAAATACCTTCAATTTTAATTTAATAGGCTTCTCAGATGGTATTTGCCAACAAGCCAGCTGAATGCTGACTGATGAAAGGCGACAAGAAAGGCATGCCCCGCGCTTCTCAATCCGTCCCACTGCTCACTCCTGCTTGGAAGTGCTGCTGTCACGGTACCAAAGAAGTATCACACAAACAAGCTCCTCAGGCTTTCTCTTTAACCCCCCTGTGCTGTGCCGCAGCGCCATGAAGCATTGCAGTCCTCCCCATGTTCTCCCACAGAGGCCTATGGCTGCTCAGATTTCCCTGGCTGAAGGCTTCTCAGGAAAACCTTTCCAGATGCCTGGAAGAGTTTTGCTGGGCCGAGTAAGGTGGCTGCGCTCCCTTTCTCCAGTACTGCAGATGGTGCTGTTCCTACAGGACAACCTGAACATGCAACAAACCGAGTGGCCAAAAGGTGTTGCATGTGTAGATGTTGTAGTTCTCTGTTATAGGAAGATCTTTGTTAGATATAAGTGTTTGGGTTTTCTTTTTCTCCCCTGAACTCTATAAAGGTGAAGGCCTTTTAGTCTCAAAAAAAAAAACCAAACCCAAAACCAAACCCACACCCTAAAAGAAAAATAATTGATTTTGAAGTGCAGTTTTGTCTTTCTGCCTCTGCCTGTCCATTCTACCTATACCTTTGGGGATCATTTTGACCTAGTATTTAAGCAGTATACTTACCATGCTTGGCTGGTAAAAGTTGCTCTTGCAGAGGAAATGTGAAATTCGGGCCTTGACTATTTTTGAGTCCAACAAACCCCATGAGATATTTTGTGATAGGGAGCCACTTTCCATCAGCCAGAGTGCACCAGGTCAGATTCCTCCCCTAGTTTCCACGGTATGAAATCTTCACTTCCCATTCCAAACTGCAGTGCATCTTTGCACTTTGTCCTCTGGGCTAAGGCATCCGCTGTAATCTCTCAGTGGTACAGGCAGTCGACTTTTTAATTACTAATTACCCACTGTAGTTACTTGTATTTTAATGCACTTGGCCTATGATGAGAGATGTTGGACAGCCTCACCAAAACAGAAAGGGGTTTACTTTGTGTTTTGGTGTCCATGTCACAACCCTGTTAGGATACAACCATTTCTGCTTCACTTCCCTAAGTTTCATAAGGACTTGAATTGAAACCTCTTCCAGAAGAGCCGTCTCTGTTGGTGCCCAGTTTAGTGGAGCGGTGGTATGTGCTGCACAGTGAATTTGCAGCCCCTAGTAGGGGTAAGATGAGAGACATTGCTGGAGTCTTGTGCAACGTGGAGGAGAAAAGAGGCTCCCTGGGTACTTCCAAGGTTTCTCGCAGCAATGGTGGTTTACCATTATCACCCCAATGAGACTGGTTATCATGTTGTCTACTTGGTCACAAGCCCCCAGTGAGCTACAGACACTTGATTCTAGTTGTCTACCTGCACAAACCTGTTGTCAGCTTATGTTTTATGCGATACATGAGCTTTAATGGATGAAGAAGCTTCCCTTCAGGGTCTGAATGTTTCCCATCTCAGTGGGTAAAGGCATTACGCTTCACAGGGAGATAACACATTTTCCAGACTTCAGACAGGCATGAGAACACTCCCTCTCAGCAGCTTTGGGCCTGGCTCAAGAGCTATTACCTTTATTCTTGTGAGGGTTAATGAATATGGAGTATGTCTGTGTGCATGTGTAGGGTAGAGGTCTGAACTGGAATTGATCCAAAGAAGGAGAGCAAGAGGGGTCCCCAAAGCTAGTTATTCTGCGCAGGCAGCCCCAGAATATGGGGCTACCAGCAAGGTGGTGATGGCTCTGCCCGTTTCTCAGCTGAACTGCTAATGGCTAGGGAAACGATAAAGCTCATTGAAGTGCCATGCTAAACGATTCTCCTCCCCTCCCCTCCCCTCTCGCCTTTGTGAACATTTTGTCTACTTTGGGATTTGTAATTAAGTACTTTTATCACTTTCACCCTAACATGGCTTCAGATAAGGTGACATTAAGCTAGGTGCCTGGTATCAGAGTTGTCAGTCTAGACAGGTTTTGCATTCTTGAACTGGGTATTGAGAAACTCTCCCAGGCATCCAGGTTGCACCAAAGGGACTGAGAAGCAGGCTGTGCTGGAGTCCAGCTGAGTGGGCTGATGCCCTCCAGTGACCAGCCATACCCCGGGGAGCCATTCAGCAGACAGGAAGAGGAGCATGTCTGAGCTGCAAGAGCCTCCAGAGGGAATGTGGCATTCCCAGTGAGTAATGCATAGATGATGGCTTGTGATTTCAGGAGTTCTGGCAGTATCTCACTGCTGTGTGCTCTAGGTTTTGCCTTCACAATACTGTCAGGTAGAAATGAGACTGTGTGTGATAGAAAGTAATAAAAAAAGAAAAAACCCTTTTCCAGTCTTAAAGTATGCCCTAGCAATGAAAGGACTGTGTCATCTGACCTACTTGTGTGGAGAGGTTCGTGTTATGGGTATACTTACCTAGCAGGAAGTTTGGAGGAATTCCAGTAAAACTGGGAAAGTTGTGCAACATGCGTGGCTACAGTTCCCTAGCAGTTAGAAGATTCTTGTGTTTAAGCCATAGATCTGGAGCAATTCCAGGCAATTTGATTTAAAGTAAACATCCTGGATGCAGTATGTCAGATACTAGCACAATATTGGTTTAGTCTTTCTCATTTCTCCTGTGGGAATAATCATTCCATGAAGAAGGAAAGTGATCTAATGAGAGAATTAACTCAAGAGCTTGAACATTGAATTAATCACAGCTGTCTGAGAGGGGAACCAAGGCAAACTCCACAGAGAGCTCACTGCGTTTCCAAGGAAGGAGGCCAGAAGAATACTAGGACTCGGGTAGGAGATGGTGATCAGAACAGAGGCAGGAGAGATATGCCTTTAGTATCTAAGGGGAAGCAAAACTGCAACAGAGAGTTTTCCCCCTCATTTCTCTGAGAAGTTTAATCTCAGTAGTAGGGGATCGATCGCTGCAGCTTTTTCTTGGTGATGTTGAAAGCTGCTGGATTATTGGGGTCTGATCCTCACTGTGTCCTCACACTTACCTGAAATAGATGATTTCATAGCTTGGCTCTTTTTTTCACTGTTGTCTAGAGTTGTACTGCAGCTTCACACTGAATTAGACCTGCTTGCTAAGGTGACTCTGACAAAGGTGCAGCTGTTTTTTTACCAAAAGGAAAAAGGAGTTGTGCTTGAGAATTACCAGTCTTCAGGCATGTGGGACTTTTAGTCTGGCCATTAGTAAAGTTTGGCAATGTTTCAATTGTACTCCACATCCTAATGCTTTTTGGACTCTTTACTTAAGTCTTCTTGTCTAAATCACCGTGTTCCCTTGGATAATAAAGTAGAGCAAACACACAATAGACCTATGAGCTATCTAGAGCATGTGGCATTTTTTAAAATAACTCCAAGTTATGCAAGCTGTTTGAACAGAAAAAAGGAAAATAACCAGAATATATGCATAAAATCAGCTAATTCTATTATCTTTATTTTATATATTCATTAGATACGCCAGGAGCATGTTTGCTGTCCTAGAAGGTATTGCACTTGTGTTGACAAAGCTTGTGAGCTGATTTCATTGAGATGATGGATAGAGTTAAACTCTGCCTGATACCCACCACATTCCATAGCCTGTGTGTGTGCAGTGGGGTCATTCCAGAAGCAGGCCTCCGTGGAATGTGAGATACGTCACAAACTCCATGAGTAACTGTTAGGATGTCTGCAGGTCCTGCATCTGCTTGCTCTGTGAGTCAGGACATCCAGGGCTCTGCATACACTGAAGCTCTAAAAGATCCAAACTTCCCTGGTGTAACTTTTTAACTCTAAGTGGCATACGTTGCTGCTACACATCCCAGCTCCGTGGCTATTCTGCTGTTCCCTTGCCATGTATTTCCGTGGTTGAATTTTCCTTGATTTACCTTTCCTCAATGTAAGCATTTTTCATTTCCATTTTCAGAATTTCAACTTTGGAGGCTTAGACTAGTTCTCTGGTTAGAAAGAGAACTTATTCTAATCTTGTCTTATTCTGATTTACCTTTCCTCAATGTAAGCATTTTTCATTTCCATTTTCAGAATTTCAACTTTGGAGGCTTAGACTAGCTCTCTGGTTAGAAAGATCTTTCTTATTCTAATCTTGTCCTTCAAAGTCCTTGTAAAATCTCTATTGTCGAGTAAACAAAAGTTAACTAGAATCAGAACAGACTCTTTGGGACTCCGAACAGACCTGTCCGAGTTTAATAACTGTCGTGGTTTAATCCCAGCTAGCAACTAAGTACCACACAGCTGCTCGCTCATCTCCTCCGCTCCAGTAATATTTGAATATGTTTTTTAACCAGCTGTACACCCATGTTATGGTGATTTTGTTTGCACTTTGATTTTCCCAGTTTGCTTATCAGAATGAAATGTTATCTAAACCCTTAAAAATGTATTTCATTTACAGCTTTTCCTTTTTCTGAAGACTGGTTCTTTCTCAGGAAGGGAAATTACCTTGTTTTGATGTTGTTTGTCTGAAATAATCTAACAATGATTATTTTTATAACTTCATTATTGTTCAAGGGGCATGGAAATGCGGTGTTTAATAACTTGTTCTGTTTTTTTTGATGCTCAAGTTTTTGCAATATTTTGTTTAATAAAATCTTTTTTATAATTTTTCCATAATAACTTTTGTCCAAGGATTACCTTACAAAGCACAGCCCCATTTGCGATGTGAAATGAGGCTCTGAAACAGGACTTGTCCGTGCTAGTCGTAGTTCTGCAATACTTGGGATGATCAGATAAGCCTCTTACTGATTCTCTCCCACTGACTCAGTTTGCTTCTCACAACTTATTTTCCTCTCAGGTATATTTTGAAGGTTAATTAATATTTATAAAATGGCCTGAGTGAAACCTGCACATGAAAAATGCAACAGAAGTTGAAAATGTCTTCATTACTGATGCTCATTATTTTTTAAAAAGGAAACTATATTGCAATCAATATCCATGGAGAATTATGAACTATAAAAATAGAGTGAGGGCACGGAAGGTACTGCAAGAAGTCGTGGCTGCGACAACTGAACTGAAGGTGAAAACAACAGAGTAACCTGGCGAAGAAAGCCTTGCAATGGCACAAGATACAGTGGGCAAGTTTTGTTAATAGTGCTTAGTACCAAAATATATGCAGGATAAAGTATTTGTATTACAGAAAGATGATCAAGTCATTTCCAGTCTGCAAGTAATTAAAGATGAGGTTCATCATCATAAGTAACATTAATAATTTTAAAGCAGGAGGCTCAGGTAACTTTTACTGAAGAGCTCTAACAGAACTGTCAAGAGAGCTCTCATTTGTAATAACTCCTGGCATTTCAGAGAAATTTCAGAAGACTCCTGGTATTGTGGCAATGTTTAAGGAAATCACATTAAACAAACAGAGCAAGCAGGATGACCCAGCCAGCTGTGTTATGGTTAATGTGACACCAGTCCCAGGTAGCACGGCACAAAAGCCAATACTTAGCCAGCTAGTAAATAAGTCAATAATTGGCAATACATTTTATTTTTATCAACATTGTCTTGTTGATAAATCCAATTGTAAGTCTGTTTCCTACAGATTAGTGTAGGAACATATTTCACAAGGCATTTGATCTATCATTGTGACATTTTGATAAAGATCTTAGTCGTGTCCAGTGTCACTGAGTACAGAGACATTTCAGTTGTCTGGGCCAGCATGGGTCCAGAAGCAGGGCATGTGCTTTTGGCTGTGATGCAGAGCAGGCACTTACCAAATCAGGTCAGCCTTAGCTGCGGATGTCTGCAGTCATCACTAACTTGGAGCCTTCTTTTCACTGGTTGTCCTTCACAGTGTATCGTTGTAGTCCCATTTTTATTGATTTGTGTTATTTTAAATTTTGTCTTACCTGAGTTATCCTAGCCTTTTTGTAAATGTAAAATCACCACTGATAACATTTCTGAGTGACACAGAGATTGTCTCAGCTGTAAATCACTGTGAGTATAAAGCAGCCAGACAGAGTAAACAGTGGCTTCGGAAGATTGGTCTATTGACACGAAGGTTTTGTAATCCAACCAAGTTGAAAGCAATAAGCCTAAGAGCTAAGATCATAGTTCACACCTCTGGGACCGGGGAGCTGTATAGTGGAAAAGGGTAGAACCAAGAAAACATGAGGAATCGTAACATCTGGATGCTGGAGGCAAATAATCGACACGAGCGGTGCCATTAGGGAGAAGTGTCTAGAGAGGCAGGGACATGGCGCTCTCTCTGTAGGTCATCCTGAACACTGCCATGGGGTTTGTACAGTTCAGGGAGGATATTCATGGCTGGAGAAGGTACAGAGAAGAACCATTAGGTGTGATTTGAGGAGAGAGGGAATGTCTTACAATGAGATATGTAAACTAAATAGACATAAGGTGGAGCTAATTGCTAAGAACCAATTTGATCCAGTGTATATGCTGCTGAGGGAAAGGCAATGCTGATTCCTTGAATTCTTGAATACAACAAGCTTTAGTAAAAACCAGTGGCTGAAAACTGAATCAACGAATGTTAAATCAGGGGTAATCTTTAACACTGAGGAAACAAATTATCGGGTGCATTGGACCATTCTCCATTATTTGGAGTTTTAAATCTAGACTGAAAGTCTTTCTGAATGCTATCTTTTCTTTGAGTAAAACATATTTGGATCAATGAAAGAATGACCAAGAGGTATGGGACAATTTCTATGCTAGGGACAACCGAGTAGTTCTTGGCTTTTTGGCTTAGAAAAGAGATGACCTAGAGGAAATACGGTAGCCCTGAAAAATGATTTGGTTCACCAAGAGTTTGCTTAGGGTACATCATGAGTCAGTGGGAAAGTTATGAATAGGAGCTCCATGGTCTCAGTCCCTTCGCTGCTGTAGGATCCAGAGCTGTTCAACAGCATGTATAACCAGTCTCATGGGTCATGCTTGAAACTAAGCATGGAAGAATCATTTCTTGAGAATGGTTTCAAGAATAATTTAGTCAGAGCAAAGAGAACAAAGTGGAATGGGAAGAAAAAGCAGACACCAGGCAGAAACAATTGTGCTATACTTAACAAAGGACATGAAGGAAGTCTTTGGCAATGGTGGTACAGAAGAATTTGTGGTAATGGCAGGGAGGGGGGATGAATAATTCTTGAATTTTGAGTACAGCAAAATAAAAAGCAGGAAAATTTCTGCTGTGATTCAGGTGCAGTAAAGAAGGACAGGAAAGAGCAGAGTGAGCGAAATAGGGGGAAAAGGACTGTCAGAGCTTTACAGAAGTCCAAACTCTTGTTCTTTCTTCTCAAACAGTAGGACTGGCAAATTGAGTTAGCACAAAACACAGATGTGACAAAGTATAATTCTAAAAACAATTCAGTTCTGGTAGGAATTACTCCCTTGTTAAATATACCGAGAAACTGGTAGAAAGCAGAGCATGACCTAATGGGTCTAGGATTGCTATTGCAGCTGTGTGAAACCAGTCAAATAAATAAACAGCCCAGTGAAGAAAGTGTGCTGGATTTTTGATTCTCCTCGTTTAGTGGGATGTGCCAAGTCATTGTTTTAACTGTGGGACGGATCCTTAAGTGCTGTACGGTGTCCATAATCAGCACTGAGGTGATGCTGACTTTCACAGTTCGGTAATCTGACCCCCCAAATGAAACGCTTCTCGCGGTTTCCCTGGTGATACCACTATGAAAGGCTGTACAGAATGGCACAGACCTGTCTGCTCTGCAGCAATGCCAGAGGGGGTATGGATACGTAACTGAAAGTAGGATTTCATTCACCCTCACCTGACAAGTCCCTCTGGGACTGGTGCAGATTTTGGTTTTACTTTGACAGTAACATGATGCTGGGAAGCAGAATTACTGATGGGAGAAACTCGGTTGGAGTCCTCCCTGACACTTCATTCGCAAAAGATCACTCTGTTTGGAATCATTCAGTGGGATTAATTGCATTCAAAATTATTCTTCAAATTCATATTGTAGGAGACTTGTTTAAGGTTGTTTAAGGTAAAAGCCCAGTGCAACAGACTGTGCATAGTGTACACTGGCAATAGCTGGACCCAGGGATTTCTCTAGTACATCACAGGCCCCTGTTTTGCCAGTACAGTTTTGAGGTACGAAATCAATACATTTTCAGTGGTCGGTCGCCAGGCTGACAGACCTATTTCTGACAGCAGCATATCTTCTTTATCTGAGCAGAGCCTGGCACCCAGGAACTCGTGACAGAAGTATTGTGTGCCTGTGCTAATGAAGGGTTTGGGTTAAGATTTGGTGCTTTTCTGGTACGGCCTTCCAGAGATCTCTAGTTCTCACCGTTCCACCTTAAGTCAGCAGGAGCTGCCTGTGCCTCTCCTCTTTGAAAGTCAACCCCTGGATGTTACCTTCAGGCTTCTGGCTGTTCAGTTCAAGTCACAAGATTACATCTGTGCTAACCTGCCTGGGAGCTTTGTGATGCAGATGCAAAAACATCAGAGAAAGATTAATGTAACCAACCATTGATTTATTATGTTCTAGGAAGCAAGGGATAAAGCAGGCTGGCGCGATGCCCCGAGCGCAGCCTCCATGATGATTTCTCTTGTCCTGACATACATCCACCAGCATTTATCTTGTCTGTTCCTCTTCCTCTAGTTTCTCAAACTTCAGGAGTTTCTTTTGGCAGGCACGCTCCTCACTGCTGCTGATGCTGGAGCTTTCCTCGGAGCTTTCGGAGAGGAGATACTTCATTGCCATCATGTCCTTCTTGTTCATTTGCAAGCAGAGGCAGGAGGATTCGCTCACCTTAAATGAGTCCCCCCACATATTCTCGCACATGTCAGACGCATTTGCGTACATCTGTGTGTCAGAGACGAAATCCATCAATTACATTTAAAAAGAATTGAGTTAAAATAATTTTGTATTAAATTGATAAATATTTATAACTTTTAAAAAATGGGTACTAGATTATAAAAAAGCAGTCTGTGGTCATCCACTATCTTGCTGAGTGCCGTGCTTCATCACTTCTGACGTATCTTAAAATGTTATCCAGTCCCACCACTGGCAAAAGCGACTTGCCTGTTGCAAGAGCAAGTGATTACACGAAGTGCACAGTGATCAACAGCCAGCCCTTTGTTTCCACCCTGGGGCTGGCAGCCCAGCTAGCGTTCTGGGGCTGACAGACCGAAGCTGTGTGTGAGGCTATACAACTTGGAGCATGTCAGGACACTCTGACATGTCTTGGGTTGTGAGTAGTGCTGAAAGCGCCCGACTGAGTGTTTTGAATATGGGAATCTTTGTATCTACAGGCTAGAGACAGACCGGTGGAGTCACAGCTCCGTGGGATCTCCCTGTGCCTGCTGCAGTGCATATCGTGACTAGGCAGGACCTCACAGACAAAGAGAAGGCACCTAACTTAGAAACTGCTTGAAGAAAGGAAGTTTTCTTCAAGCCTCTGAGGTACTGTGGCCAGTGGTGCTATGGCTTTTCTGGCTCAAGAAACTGTAAATTGCAGCTTCTTGCACTCTCTGCAAGTGAATCTGTCCTGTTCTTGACACTATATTGTTTCCTAAAGCCTGTGTCATAGGACCTGCACAATCACACAACGAAGATGTTTCTTGCTTGCCAAGCTCACATTGTGACAACCTTCTGTCTGCCCAGCTCGAGTTGCCTAAAGGGTATTAGCTTAGGAGTTACCACGTCCAGGCACAGAGTGGGCGGGACACGCACTTTATCTTGCCTGCATTTCTCCCTTGTGTCTGTGGTTGAAGTTCAATCTTTTCTGTTTCTGTAAAGGAAGCTTTAGGTACTCCAGAAGCAAAGCTAAGTATGAAGTTGGGGCTGGGAGTGATAGCAGGAGTAGAAGCCTTGGAAAGGAGTGGGAGTGTTAATGACTGAAACAGCGGACCAGGCAGCAGGACTGCTGGATTCCATTACTGACTGATTGACCCTGACCATCTCACCACCATCTCTCTGAAGGAGAGCGTTTCACCTGTAATAGTACAAGCAGTTCTTGCACATGACACTGACTCTTTAATACTACAGTGTTTCTCTGGATGCTGTGCTGGCATGCCATCATCATCACCAGCTCACAGAAAGATCCGACACAAGGAAGGTGCCCTGTGTTTGTGGTTGGGAGATTTCGGCATGGAAGCTGCTCTCTCTGAAAAGAAGTAACCACTACAGATTTAAGTCTATTACGTGGAAGTGGGACTGGGCATCTGTAGTCCTACAGCTTCTTCTGCTCCACCTTTTTTCCACAAGTTATTCTTACAAGATGCCTCCCTGCATGCAAAACTATGTTGACCTATACTGTGCGGGAAGGCAGATGAGAAGACATCATGATCATCACTTTTGCCATAGAAATCTACCCTCTGTGAATAGTGCAGAGTCCATTCCAAGTAGCCCTGAAGACTCTAGTATGTAAAACAGCTTTTCAGTTCACACCATCTTGAGCAAGGACACGTTCCATGGAAGCTGCAGTGGCTGGGGGAGGAGTGTGGAGGTTGGCTAGTGCACTGGGAGCAATGGAGGGTCAGAAACGGAAAGGTTGCTGCATCTAGTTCTTTCCTTGTGTTCTCAGGGCAGGCAGATCTTGGCTGTTTCTTTCCCACTATTCCTGTGCTTTTAAGCAGCATTAGACATTTTCTTCCAGCTCCTGTACAGTTCCTGGATTTCTACCTGCTTTTAGCTAATTATTCCAGGAAGTATTGAAGGATGTCATGTGGGTTTTCATAGGTCTGTATGCAAGAGACATGGCTACATCCTATTCTTATGTCCCACAGGTTCTGACACATATATTCATGCTCTTATACTTGATAAATTGGTAATTTTATTTGGCCTACCTCCTAACTCTTCTTAAAGATCAGAGCATAGCCAGAATGCTGCAGCAAACAAACAGTGCGTACAGTCCATTTACCATGTGTTCCTAAATGACTGCAGAGGATTCTGATTCCTCAGCTTCTTGGAAAATGTTCTTGTCTGTGCATTAACACTGCTTGGGGAGCACTCAGCTGGGAGAACAATGACAAGATATACCTCATTTTAACCAGGCTAAAACTGGCTGTGATCCACTGTGAATTCTTAATATTCAACATTTGTTCCAAATAGTCCTTCAAGCTCTTGCATATGTGGAATGTAGGGCTGCTGATCGCTCCTGTGTGTGAGCTGGGGGCATCAAAAGAAAGTAAGCATCTCTCCACAGTGCTCTGACACTGGAGAACCCTTCGTGCCTCTGGGTAACAGTAACTTTCTTTTCCAGGAGTTGAGTCCAGACTGAGTCTAGTGTTTATATAGCATGTAATTTTCACATGGGAAATGTATTTTTTTAAATTTCTCTGAAGAAACTTCATCTTTATTCTTACCATCCAAGACTATTTTTGGTGAAAAACATGGGCAGTTTAGGGTGTGGTTCCATTTCATTTAGGAATAGCTGTGCCTGGCTTCAAATGATAAGACCTTTGGATTTGCTGTGTGTTCTTCCCTGCAGATGGTATATTTTCTTTAAGAAATAGGTACGAGAGAATTCAAGGTGAAAAACTCCTATCTCTGGACCAGGGACAGTTTGAACAGGGACTGGAGATTCTATATGGAGATTATCGGTTTTTCACTTCACCTGGAACTACTGATGATTTAGCACATCTGGGGAACTAAGCTGCAAGTTTCTGCAGCCCATTTGTTTTTTGGCCCCCTTCCTGAGCCTGCTGATGAGGGTCACTTTTGTGAGGCAGACAGCAATCCTGCACTAACTGGGCTGTGACTTCCACTTCTATCAGTTGCTGAACTGACTGCTGGGAGTACATGCACTTGAATTGAGTTCAAAACAATGAATCTGGGATCTCTGCTAGATTTAATACCACTCCCTAAGCACTACTCTTACATTTCATTTACTTCTGCCATTTGGACAGTTTTCATGGACTCAGTGAAGTTCAACTGTTAAAAATGTTCAAATCAACTTAGGAGTTTTGGGCTGTGTTACATTGCCCTGATGCTAAACCTAGTTGAGTTTGAAAAATCCTACCTGGCTCTTGAAAGGTCTGTAGATAAGGTTCCAGGCAACCTTGCTCCTGTAAGTCTTGTCAGTTCTCATTTTATACACTTCTGTTACAAAAATGAGTTACCTCGACCATTAAACCTTCTCAGAAAGTTGGGGTGAGCTCTCAGAAAGCTTGTCAGTGCTGCCCTTTAACCATCAGAGTTACACAGAACAATGTTAGCTCTGCCTAGCCATCAGCAGATGCAATAGAGAACACACATCAGAGACATCATAGGTCTGTGGAGGACAAACGGGAGCCAATTAGAAGAATATCAGGATTTAGGCATTTGGAGGATGGAGAAGGACTTGAACATAACAAGGTGAAACAGAGAAAAGGGCAAAGATGCCTAATAGACAAGAAAACCTTAAAAATTTCTTAGTTATTTGGGAACTTAAGTCACAGTTTAAAAAGACAGAGGCATGTAAAGCCCCGCAGGATGTAAGGAACCTTATCAAATGCATCTCTGTCTCTACTGTATGAACAAAGGTCTTTTAGCTTTTACTTCCTAAACCCCACTGTGGTTAAAATACCAGTGCTGCTTCAACTTTTACTTTTGTTTCACAAGTGGTACGAATAGTGATGAATTAAATGTGTATCTACTTAAAGTAAGCAACCCACAGAAATAGAAATGTTTTAAAATTTATATACTTCAAAATTCTGATGTAGGTATGGCTTGAAACTGCTGAAGTAAAAATCATTCACCTGTTGCATTTCACACCCACAAATTCAGGAGATAAAAAAGAACTCAATGCCATTTTTTTCTGATCCAGTTGTTCAATTTTTCTTACCTTCCTGTACGGAACACATTTATTCTTACAGCGGTTTTCTCCACTTTCATCCCATTCCCAGTCTGTCAGCCAGTTACGAACACATATGGAATCATCTTTGCAGGCTTCGTACCTTCGTGGAGATTAGTGTGGGAGATACGGTTATTTCTCTCACTTTTTTTCAGTGGACTCAGATTCAACTCAGAGAGTCTACAGGGGGCTATGCTGGTAACGTGGTATGGGTGCACAGCGCAGCTTAGCAACAGATCCTCTAGAAATATGCACGTTATCTTAGCTTGACATGGACATAAACTCTGAGCCGGCCAGGAAGACCTAAATCCCAGTGAAAACGAAACAGTTCACCCACTACATTTTATACTCACAGACTTAAGTAAAGGGCTCATGTTCTGAGGAGCAACACTCATTAATGCAATGTTTTCTGCTTGGTTATGTTGGCTGGTGTTACTGAGGGGAGGAAATCCTGCGTGGGAGGGAGTTTCATGTATGCTGGAGTTCAGTATTGTGACAGAGCACAGGTATGCCACGAATGAACTGTCACTCGAGGGAGGTGTGGGGGAAGTTTATGAATTAATATGGGAAAAGAAGAATGGTGTTTCCTGGGCAGGGAGTTGCTATGAGGAAGTACACTGAAATAAGGAAAATCCACAAACAACTAAATCATACAAGCTAAAAGGCTGTCAGCCTCAGAACGACGCTTTCAAAGAAGTTAAACTTGAATTGAAGGAGGGAAAATGAGTCATGTATAGGTCTAAGATTTTAAATTTCAAGTTATTTTTAACTCGAAAGCGGTAATGTAAAAATAAGCCTATAAATGGCCTGGTAGGAGTACAGCATGCTAGTGGCTGATCCATGTGATGAGAGGTCTCATGACTTATCATCATCCAACATAATTTCCTTCCTTCCACTTCTTTTTACGTTCTACTGATTGGCTCTTACCTTTCTTAAGGATCACTTTCTGCAAATGAGTTAACATCTACTTAAATTTGGTCTCAGTGGCTTCAGGTGAACTATTCACACCAGCAACTGTGAGTGCCAGACCATGAGGCACAGTTTTCCAAAAGTTAGTGTAGTTCAGCATGGTATTTATAACTAACTCCCTTGCATATATTTTCTCTTTGTCATTTTTAATCTTCAGGGTCCTGTTTCCAAAACTACTTGGATATAACGAGGGCTGCAGAGTTACATTTTGAAATGAAATATGAGGTTGTCATGTGGTCACAGCACTACGAGAACTAGACACTGGAGTGCACTTGCACAAGCAGAAAGGTAAGAACATGCACATCTGCAGAACCTTCCCATAGGTTTTCTGGGCTTCTTGGAGGGAGGAAGAGCAGTAACAGATGGAGGGTAACCAGGGCCTGAAGTAAACAGCTGTAGGGCAGGAGACACATATTTTCCAATGTGTTCATGCATGAATCTGCTGTCAGAGGTAAGGGCTCTGCTGGAAATAAAGGCTGCGATTTGATAAATTAATATAATGTGACACGAATAGGCAGATCCCACCAGTTTGTGCCGTGACTGGATTATAAGAATGTAAGGGACTATAAGCATAATTGGTCGGTTGGTTGTTAGCTGCCAGGTGTGCCCTGACTGAGAAAGGCACACAGGGGTGATTCCCCAGTGACAGCTGTTTCTCTGATGCTAGTCACTTTGCCTGCCTGAAGGCACGCCAGTCAGGAGCATCAATGCAAACTTCCTTTTAATCCCCATCTATGAACTGTCCATGTGCCAGCATCAGATTCACAATTAGCCCTTGATTCCTCAACCGTGTAGGCATGTCCTTTCCTTTATGCATGCACTTCAATTCATTGCTTTTTAGCAAAGTCCATCAGTATCTACTGTGAGCTCCCTAATACTAGCACTTCCACTTAAAGCAGCTGCGTCCTTCCCACAGCCGTCTTTTTTTCATTTCCTTTTTCATTTGGCTGAGTATTTTTCAGCCTGGTGGGTTCCCAGATCAGGGCTGCTTCATGGCCCCTCAGACAGTGCTGCTTGCACATGGGTGGGAACAGGGCAGGGAAAAGAACCAGCAGCCCTTGGCGCTGAGGAGAGGGCAGAGCTGCTGCTTTTGCAATTTGTGTCACCTTCAGTGATACTTTTCAAATTATGAATATGTATTTCAGAGTTTTACTGAACTGGGGCATTCATGCTATGCACCTGGTTCCTCACGAATCCAAATTAAGTGTGTTTATTAAAGTATTTATATTTTTACTCACATTATCTATCGAATTGTCAGATGAAATGTATCCTAATTATGATCATTGCCTGACTCTGTTGTTTGTTATATAAGCAGGTAGCAAGGCATAACTCTATTGTTGTGAGTTTTTCTTTATCCCAATGGAAGTAATTATGAATCTAAGTTTATGAAGAACCATGACTTATGAAAAGTCTGATTTCTGCTGTCCAGAAACCCTGAAGAGATTTCTTCAAATGTTAATTAAAACCTGTGAGAAACATAAACATAAATATGTACGAGTTCCTCCCTGAACATACTAGTTCCCTTCACACAACAGGCAGGACATTTTTATTTTAAAGTGGGTTATTTTTTCCAATTTTTTATAATTAGCTGTTTCTCTTTTATAGGGCAGAGGCCTCTTCACAGGTGGATCAGAAACAGCTTGTACATCGGGCTCTTTCAAAAGCAAGAGTTTTAGGACTAGTGGGAACAAGGAATCCTAGGACAATAGGAAGAAAAGGAAGGCCCCAAGCTAATCAGATGAATTTCTTTTAAATTAAGTCACCGTTCATTCAGAATCCTCTGCACATTTCTGGCCATAAAGACATACAGTGTGCAGCAGGCACGCTTACGGCATGCAGAGAAAGTAGGTCACATCACTAGCAGTGCTACAGCACGCTAAAGGGACTCCCGTGAATAGAACATGAAAAAAATGTTACTTTAAATCACCAGGAAGAGTGGGAATTCTGTCCAGGCCTTTTTCTAGCCTCAGGCCTTAAGCTGGGCGAGGGAATGGGTTTGACATGGCATTAGGCAGGCACACAGAGTAGCATGCACAGGAATGGGTCATCATTACATTTTTGACTCAGGCCAGGCATCTGTGATGCCAACAGGGGCAATAAAATCCGTGTTTGTGTAGGGCAGAGACTACTCCCAGACAGGAGGCTCTGTACTGGAAGAGGGTCAGGTTTGCCTGTGCAGCAGCCCTCCATCACATGCATCCAGTCTGTCCCACAGCAGTTGAAAACGCTGGTCACCTGGAGGTTCTGGTGATGCCCAGGTGGCACTGGGGGCTTTGCTATGTAATATTGACCCACCACACACTCCCTGGTATAAATCCCATCTAAGGCTGGCTTAAACCTGTTCACAGGTGCAAACTAAACTTACAGGGTGTATTTTCTTTCATCTTTACACTTTCCCTGGCTATAGCAGTTTGGTGATGACTTAGTTTGGGATACCTTTGTGTTAAATATTGGTGTTCTGTCGCTTTGCCTGTTAGATCTATTTTAGAGCTCACCAAAAACTCCACTGCTTTAATATCCAAATGTGGTCAAATTTTGGTTCTGAGCTTTTGAGATTCTGAGCACTGAGGCAAATTCAAGATTTCAGTCAAGGTCAGTTCAAGGAGGTCAATAATCTGGGTTCAGTTTAGAAGATTACCAAAAGTTTTGGAAGGAAGATCGCACATGACAAATCTGTTCCTGAGGCACATGGAGTTTCCTAACACAGAAATAAAGTTCATCACTAGAGGAAACTCTAGGGCAGGGAAGAAATTCATCAGCCCTTCTCACTATCTTCCATTACAAATCCAAGCTATGCTTCTTGTTGCCTCCTCTGGCCCAAAGCATTGGAGACATATTTAAAGACAAATTCTACCAAAATACCACACTGCATACATGGCTTTGCCCTTGGAGAGAAGGTGGGAGTGAAAATGGATCCACGTGTCAGTAACATTCAAGTTGCGTAAGCAATAGGGAAAGCGCCACGCAGAGCAGCGCAGGGGAACCTGACTGCGTGCTACCGTGTGTGCTCTATCTTCTGTGCTGCCAACAGAAGCCTTTAAAACATTTTTAGAAGTATTAGAACAGTTTTCCGTCATTTTCAGAGCAGTCTAAGGGATTCAGACCTCCACAGTTCCTTACTTTCAAGGGATGCTAGCAGTCACAACCCGGCAGCGTGAACACAGCCTGCTGCTGTTGGTACTACGCTTCACACCTGTTTGACCATACATACGAATCAGTGGAGTGACTCAGCACATTAACATGGTACTGACTGAGGTTTACGTAACATTCTTTAAGATCCAACATCTCATAACAGGGAGGGAGGGAGCGATGAAGGGAGGGAGAGGTAAATCCTGGATATGGACCACTACAAAAATCTCAGAACCTCACCTGGATATAATGCTCCTACCCCAGGACTAAGGACAGGTGGGTGCTGGGTTGTCCTACTACATGTCTTGCACTCAAAAATTAATCTGGTTCCCTGATGCTATATTTTGGGAAAAAAATTAAATGCTATTATGCTTGCTCATTGCGATTAATGTTTTTAGCATTCCTTGGCTGCAAGTTTCTCTGAGATTCAGGCTTTTGGAAGTGGTTTTAGAGAGAAGGACTCTGGAAGGGAAAAGGCCAAGGGTGAGAAATTAAGGAATTAAGCAAATTTGTTATATGAATGAATTGAAAAGGTACAACAAGAAGGGGCTGCTTTCATGAGTCTGTAGTGCATTTTATACATATAAATGTATCATATCAAGTGTTTGGGTTTAAAATGCTAACTGCATGGATGCTAACTCACAGGCACAGACTTTTCAAAGGGTGGGCAGGCCCTCGCTGCTGTTAGTGCCTGCCAACGCGGTGCGAGCTCCTCCGGCACATCGGCAGTTCTGATGGCACTGCAGTGCTTCCTCGCAGAGAGCAGGGCCGTGCTGTCCCTGCGTCACTGAACTCTGCCAGAGTTCAGTGACTCCATCCTGCAGTCAGCCCCTCTCTGTTAGCGGGGGGGTAGGAGCTTAGCAGAGGGAAAAGTAGAGGTGGCAAACAAGAAATGGAGAGGAAAATCAAGAGGAAAGGTGTGAGGGTGGTACACCACCATCAGATCTACTGACACTTGATGGGAGATCTATGCTTCATCCACCCATGCTCCCTGACTCCTCAGTAACACAGGCATATTAAAAAACCACTTTGATAAGAAGCTGAACCTACCAGTCATCACAAAAGCTTTGACACAATGGAACAAACTGAATACCAGCACGGTAGCTGGGATGGATCCAGCGAGCAGCATGTGGAGAACACCGGTAAAAGCACTCAATTTTCTTTGTGAAATCTTCACAGCTGTGGGGGGTGAGAAAAGCCACAAATAAGCCTGTTTCTTCACATCAAGGCAATAGCCTCATATTTCTAGGCCTGCTTTGGTGTGGATGCAATACTACAGGTAAGGGGAAAACCAGAAAAGCATCCTGTCTTACTGTCTAGGTTCCAAACTCATTCCTTCGGCACTGTGTACAGGCTCTGACTGTGCAATTCCCATAGCCAGCTAAAGATGGCCAGCACAAATGTTTCCGTGCATATTTCAGCCCTATTTGTGTAAGCTTTCCGTAAACTTCTGAGGCCTTGAGTTTTCCTGGCAAGACCACTTCCAGGCAATAGTAAAATGTAGTTTAAAATTATATGACAAAACTTCTTCTAGGCTGTAGCCTCACAGTTTCATTAATCTTTAGATTTTCCCAGAGCCCAGCTGAAGTTACTTAAAAACACATACTGTTGCTGCTCTTCTGGGAGTGGCAGGCAATAGCTGTTACTTTTGCACATCTGGTTTTGCTTAATTGTTTTGTACTTTCATTCTTTTATTTCTATAACTTGCCATGTTTCACAGCTCTAACATCTAACAGGGTACTAAAAACCTTAATTATGGAGACATTCTTCATGGTTACAAAACCCACAGGACTACAAGCATTTTGGTTCTAAGTATTCAGAAGTTCCATCCCTTGTGCATTTTGTTTGCGAGATGTAATAATCTGGTTGATCTGCTTTCCAAACAAAGGCAGAAGCCTGATCTGTACTGACTAGGGGTCATGCTCACCAGCACGTGATGGTTGCTTTGGAGAGCTACAGAGCACGGTGTGGTTGGTACCTAGGTTTAGGTACCTGGGTTGGTACCTAGGTTGGTACCTGGGTTTAGGACTGCTTTGCATTGCTAGATCTGGCTCTAAACTGAAAGCAAACTTGAAAAAAACAACCCTTTCTTGATGAAATGGTGTCAAGCCTTCTGTATAAATATATACTTTGGGATTCATGGGCTTTTGTGGGAGAAGAACAGCCAGATGTTGGTCGGGTGTAGAGGAGAGCTGACGGAAACAAGGCTGGGTGGCATCAGCTCTGGGGCAGCCGATGGACTGTCCTTCAGCCACTTCAGGGCAATTACCATCAGTGGTGGGGCTGCCACGGCATAGATCTATTGAACCAGGACACGGACGACATCAAAGCTGACTTACGATTTACTGAGCTGCCCACATCTGTTCCAGTAGCTGTTGTTTACTTTAATTACTGGGGAACGAGCCAATTGCTCTGTGAAGTCTGCGTAGCAACAGGAAGCTGTTAGGAATGAAACAGAGATCGTGCAATAAGGATTTTCTTTCGTACTGTATTTGGAAGACTAAAAATGTAAGATGAGTTTGTTTTGGTCCATAACATGGTAAAGTCTCAGGCTAGCTAGAAGATGTACTCAAGCTCTAACGTTTTTGGGTGTGGAGGCAACAGTGTAAATGCTAACTGAGATGGACTGATGTCAACAGTGCTTTCTCAAGGTGTGCCCAGAGAGCCCCAAGAATTTTACTGGTGTTCTGCCAGGTGTAGGGTCCTGAGGGATACTAACTTTGAAAGCTGTCAAACATAAAAAGAGAGTTCAAGGAATGTGATAAATGCTGTACTTTCCTCACTATAGAAGTTTGATTTTAACCCTTCCCATTTGATGTCTGCTACAATTAATTAATCTTTATAGCTAATCACAATCACCCAAATTCATCTTTGCTGTAGACTTTTTTAAGCAGATGGAGCTACAAGAAAAGCAAACCGTATCAGAATGTTTTAAAGATTAAGTCAGTGAGAGTTTTGCAGTTGACTTTGTTAAGAACCAGAATCTTACTCTTGATCTGCATGCAGCAAAACACCCATGAAGGAAGCTTTTCAAATGCAACGTATACTGCACCTTATGTATTTTTGAGAAATTAAGGCAACTGCCAGAACAACAAGCGTGTACAAAGCTGTACTTCTAGACTGTATTTGGCAAAAATTAAACTGCTCTTACATTTAGAGTACAGAGTGCATTCGTGCATATTCGGCTCAGGACTGGGCTTCGGTTTGTGCGTGTCCCCTTCCAGACACCCGTATTTTTGGCAGGTAGATGACGTTATAACAGCAAAGAGGGTGACAGCAAACTTCAGCATTGTTGTTTGGTTCTTTTTCCTGTATGGAGAGGTCTTCATTTATATCCTTTATTTCTGGGAGAAGCCGTAACGTTGAAAAAAAGGACTGCTTTAAAAAAGCGACGTATATAACCAAATAAAATAGGCGAAGCAAAGGTGCGCACAGAAATAGTAAGACACACATTCTCCCTTTCTCTTTGCTTATATCTGAACACTTATACTTCTGCTACATATTTTTGAGGTTCGATGGCAAGTGATCAAAGCCACCAATAGTTCAGGCTATTTATGAAAACCTTACATTTTTCAGCATTTAAGAAAATTATTTTAAATTTCTTACACGGACCTGAATTTGTCTTTGAAGCCTTCCAAGAGCCATTCCTCTGCTTCACTAGATTTGAAGAAAAGATTGATTAGTTCTAAAACTTGCAGAGCTGTTTTGCAAACTTGGAAATTACAAGCTGCCAGTGAGCTGCAGTGGTCAGCACCTGGATAAGTTACATTGATAACTTGCCTTTGTTGAGGGTAAAAACATACCCTTTGTTGAGGGTATGTTAATTTATGCCTCAGAATCTGATCCATTATTTTATTCCTCATCTGTAGAGTTTGGTCAAAGATGCAAGATAAAAACATTTTGTCTTGGAGACTAAAGTGTCTCTGAACACAGACTGCCTATTAGTGAGCTATATAGATAAATCTAGAACCTGTTACATAAATCAGTGCATAATTCTTTATACTTGTTATTAATTTAACCCTTCACTCTTTAATTAGATATTCCTGGTATCTTTTTGGAATAATTTTGCCTGAATAAGGACTGAGCTCCTCTACATACCTAGACTTTTCAGATATAAAGAAAAGAACTTGTTACAGAAGAAGAAAACTGTCTCTCCCATTTCTCTGTTTCTCACCTCTTTCGCTGTCCTTCTGGGTGATCCTTCTCCCTGGAACAGGAGCAGGGTAAATTGCCTTTCGCATTTTCCGCTTTATATACACACCATCTGGCATCAGTTCTCCAGATTTTGTTTGCCCTGGAAGAGTTCCTTGACCCTTTGGAATGCTAACATAGATTTATCTCAAGAGCAGATGCAGTGACCAGCACATAATGCCCTTTTATTGCTTGCAAACGTCGACATGATAAAGAGGAAAGTACAAACGTAGGTTAGAATTAGAAAAACAACAGCTCTCCTATACACCAAATACAACTGACCCTGCTCCTCGATTTTCCAGTGATTCCTTTTATTTTTAATTATGAGATTAATTTCTAAAAACAGTTTCATGGGGGTCTTATCACAGATTAGGACTTCACTGGCTTAGAGACATTAAAACCAACACTTCACATTTCAGCCTCACTGGCTTAGTTTTGATTACAGATATGATGGCTTGCCTTGGCTTACACAGTAATTTTACTGCAGCCCCTGGAAGAGAACCCGCATCTCCCAGTTTGCAGGTCTTTGCTCCTTGTTCACAAGATCCCTGTATAACCTGCTGCTGTTTGCCCTGGTTGCTCTACCTGCCTTGTATGTACTCTCCGCCCAGTGTCACAAGCACTGCAGGAAACTGTTGCTTGTACCACTGATAGCGATTCCTGGTTGGATTTCATTGTGAGATGTGCTTTCTGCAAAGAGGATTCTGCATCTGGACATAAACCATTGCGTGTCGTAGACATGGTGATTACTGATAGTTCCCTCACTTTCAGAGATGCAGTCTCGATGAGTAAAGAGCAGCACCACTCGTTACCTTGCAATTACTGAGATGCACAAGGAAGGTAGCATCTGTCAGTTTTGTGTTTAGAACAGAACACTGGTTTGTCAGATAATGCTCCAGGGCCATTATTTACAAACCTTTTTTTGCACAAAAAAACCCCATTGGCACAGTGAAAGTGTGGTATGAATCTCATTGAGCAAACTCACTGAGCATGATAATAAAGCAACCTCTCTAAGCCATAAGCACGGGTTCCTATCCTACCTCTAGTGAAAGCCTCAAGGCAAAAGTGGTGCTGGCCTAAAATAGCCATTTCCAGATCAGTGGAAACGGAGTGATTTTTATGTTCCAGAATGTATTTAATTAAGCCAAGTTTAAAGAATGAATTTAATTAAGGCAAGTTTAAAGAGGCATAAAGTAACTATAGGAGAAACTGGAGTAAATCTAATGGTTTATTGCCCACGCCTTCACCTCCTGTGGCTTGATCTAGCGCTGGCTGAAATTAACGGAGCTCCTCGCTGATGTGTGGTGTGAAAGAGTCGTGCACGCTGCTCGGCGCTCGGGTCCGTGCACGCGTACAAAACAAAGACCGCCGTATAAATGAATGCTCACTTTGGCCACTGCGATGGGCGGATGGGGTAGCCAGCCGGGTGAAAAGCACACCACTAGTACATGCTCTGTGCCTTGCGGCTCGGTCTGCAGGAAATATCTGCAGGCTAGTAAAAGGTGTACGCGTGCCAGGGGGTTTCTTGTAATGCCTCTGTTCGCTGAACCGACGTACAAATTATATTAAGCTATAGGAAACTGGGATCTCTTTCAGGCTTTGAGTATAAGCCAAATGGGACCACTCGCTGGGAGATTAGGCAGCATTTCTAGCAGCAGGAAGGAAAATTGTCATATGTTTGTGATTTCTCAGACTTGGCTTTGGTTAGCGATCCATGTAAGCAGGCTCGGGCTAGGGAGCTTTTAGAGATCTCAGCTATGCATCTTCCTCACCTGGGAGGTGAATCTTGATTCTGTTTTCTGACAGTGTTCTCTGGCTAGTTATTCGGTGTGATGTGTTGGACTGAGAAATTAGTCAAAGGAAGTTCCTTAGCCCTTTGCATACTGGAATGGGTCCTTTCTCTTTATTTGCTAAAATTGAACTCAGTGATGTTCTTATACCTTTAAAACTCCCCCTGCCATTTTAACTGGAATACCAGTGCCCTGTAACTGCTGTTCATCTTTTCAAGAGCTGGAGTTAAAGCATGCATGATGTTAAGATAGCACCACAGACAGCAATTCAGCCACCACAACATTAAATTATCATCATCATCATCTGATCTAATTGATAGTGGCCTATAATGCTATTAAAAGTATGCATCTATCCCAAACCCACAAACACTGCTATACTATGTCTCAAGGGCCATCTACCTGAGCAGCTTCCTTCTGGCAAGAGCCATTAGCAGAAAATGAGGAAAAAATTGTTTAAAAAATAAAGCCAGCTGCTAACTTCCCAACTTCTGGCACTCGGTTTAGTAACTATGTCAACTGACAGCTCCTAACTCAACGTGGCGATTCCACTTCTGTGAGTCAGATCTCTTTAATAACTGAAGTAAGCTGTTATGGTTTTATATTCTTGGTAACTCTGCGAGGCCGATGTGGTTAAGGGAAAAATTGTTTGCGCTTCCAACCAGTGACAATTGCCAGATCCATTTCCCTTCCTGGCATCCTGAAAGTGTAACAACAGTGTGACCGGGGGGAGACAGAGTTTCAGGAGTGTAAATTAGAGCATTTGGCCTGTTACAGCTCTGTTATAGATGGCAATGTGTGCTAATGAAATTAATCTCTTCTTCCTATCTCAGTGTGAGCCTCAACACTCAGAACTTGGACGTGTTTTTCTCATTAACTGTAACGAGAAATGCAATCAGCAGCACAGGTTGTTGTCTAATTTAGTGTCACGCCTGATGGCCCTTTGCGGCACTGCATTTACAGTTGCAACAAGGGCACGTTATTCGATGATCAGTTACGTGTATACTCTTGAGCTTCGTTATGTTTGACTTCAGAGCCAGGAGTTCGTATTCACAAGTCGCTCTGCTGAACGTATCATGTCACAAGTCAAGCTGGATGCCAGAGGAGACACTCCAGATGGACTCAGTCTGGCACTCCTGACTCTGGAAAAAACAGCTGAGGTCAAACCTTAACGCTGCCGAATTTAAGGTGTGATTTGTTTCTGTTCACTTTGAGGGGGCTGGGATTTCTCCTTTTATTTTGTCTGTGTAAGGAATACATCGCGGCACAAAGTAAGGCTTACTTGCTTTATCTGAGTACGCAAATGTTGCTGAGCTAGTTCTCCAGCAGGGCACGGGAATGACAAAAGCACCAGTAATTTTATATAACTAAGAGAGTGAGTCAGTGGGGAGAAAAAAAAAGCAAATATTTTAATGAATAGTAGGTTCAAAAAGCAATCACAGCCCAAACAACAAAATTATCACTGTAAAATGTTATTTTAAGCCCCATGTTAAGTTTTTCAAAATTAAAGGGGACAAAAACCTACTTATTTTAGGCTATTACTGAGTTGAAAGCACCTCTTGAAAGCATAACTGAATGCCCTTCTTTTGCCCTGGTCTCTCCTCTGCCTTTCACATTCTGCTAGTCTGTTACCGTGAGGTTCCTTGAACCACTACCGATCGTTGTTTTCTACAAACAACGAGCTCTGGTTTGGATGGCTACTGGCTCTTGGGGTCATGTGAGCTCTCACAAGTGGCAAAGAAAATCTGGGTCCAGCTTGACTTATACTCCAGAACTAACCAACTGCCATCTTGTTTCTAATTTAGACTATTAACATGCGGGTTTTCCACAGTCACTTCTGAATGCTGAGTTCCTCTTCAGGGGAGTATGGATACTACTTTTTTAATTTGCACTTTTATTATGGGTATTTACTATTTGTGCAGAGGTAATGCCTAGGTGTCCCTGCATACAGTTGTGGTGGAGTGTTTCGGAGTACGTGGTGCCGACGCTGGATAGTGGATGGCCATGTCCCACAGCCCCCTTTTCTGCCCTGAGCCTGTGCGACCTGCTTTATGACCACGGGAGAGACAAAGAGGGGAGGGGAGGACTGGCAGTCCTTGGGGCAGGACTGCCAGCCTCAGCCCCATTGTGTTAGCATTCTGCTTTGGGTTTGTTATTGTCACGTTGAACACCTTGTAATCAACATAAGAGCCGACAGGTCTATAAAGAAAACAAATATTGCAAGCACAAGGTGACAGTGAGATCATACTGGTCAACCTATTAAAAGGCAGTGACTAGAAACCACCAGATTAATCATTGCTGAGCTTTTCCTGTTTGTATCCCAGCGGGAATGAATTTTAAGGACACAGTTGCGGTCCGTGTAGTGTCTCTGCCGACGTCTCTGAGGAATGACTCCCGTACATGTCATGTTAGTTCTAGGTATCTTGACTCATTTCCCTGTGATGAATCTGTGGTCAGAAAATTGACCACAACACTCATGGGAAAGGTGTTTTTCCCTGGTACCTTTCTTTACACTATCACCTCTCTCTCTGCACCACTCAAATGGGGCTCCTCTCTGTTGTACTGTAAACTGCTTTCATGTCCAACTGCCTCCTCTGTCTGCACCCTTCCTGTCTGTTCTCTTACAATACAGACACATTAAGTGTCTCAAAGTGGCCTGATGCCAGCCCCCAGTGTACATCTGTTGGATTTCCAGGGCTTGCTTTCTTGTATTTGTCACCTCACATTTGGGAGGCATTTCTATAGTCCCTGTCCCTCCTTAAAACTCATCGTTGTTTGGGTGCCCAAAGAGAGGGTAACAACAGTTGGGATCTGATGCTACTCCTGCTGGCTGGCATCTCTCCACTCCCCATGTGTTTCCCTTGCTGGACCTTTCAGACACACGCACAAACACACCTATTTATATACATATGTAATCTGTACTCTGGTAACACCTACGGGTAGCAGCTCAACTGTGGCAATCGCTGTACCATCAAGTCCAAGCCGACAGTGAAAGCAGCATATTCACTGGTCGCCTTCTGTCTCTCTGAAGGTATAACGTGTCTGATGAGCTTGTGTTGCTGTTAGCTCAGCGGTTGCACTAGGCCCTCTGGAAACCTCACTGCCATGCTTGTCACTCCTGTTACATATTTGCATAGTTACATCCTCTACCTCCTTATCAGATGCAAATATGATATCTAGAACAAGGTTACAGCAGTGCAAAGCTGTCACTTTGACATACTGCGTCACTGCAGTCAAGGATGTATGTCCTTCATGGTATAAAAAGAAGGAAATCAACAGTTGAAAAGCAAATCACATCCAGTTGGGACTGGACTTTTGTTATATCTAGATCTAGTAATTGCCATCCTGGACCAGGTTGTCCAGTTTTATTTCATTATTCTGTCCCTGAGACTGACTACTAGTAGTAGTTTCCAGTGAAGATGCACTGGAATAATACACTGTATAAAATACTTGTATGGAACAACCTGCCTGTAAGAAATTTCTTCCTAAACCTCCTTAATTCAATGATTAGCTTGTGCCCTGAAACATGAGTGTGTATCCTTTCTGTAAAAAGTCCTCATGAGTGTTTGTATTAATTACACAGATGTCTAATGCAGAACTTCTCAAGTAGCAGAACTCACTGGGTTTGGATCCTGAGTAAATTTTGCCTAGATTGTGTCAAGGTCCCAGCTACTAATTCTCCTGCATTCATTTGGAAAATCCTGTCTTTGTTACCATTTCCCTGGAGCTTAGGGGTGGTGGTGGGGAGCTGCGCCCTGCGGCTGCAGTTCTCAGCTGCGCAGGCAGCACGCGTCGCTTGGCCAGCCTGGCAGAGCAGGGACCGGTGCCTTGCTTAGCAAATCTCACTCTTCCTGCAGTTCACATAACTCCTTTTTAACCCTTGTTTGTATTTTGCTCATAACTGGTATCCTTTAGTTGCATTACGCTGTGAGTTTGGGTTTTTTTTTGGTGAGTCTTGAAAAAAGAATGCCGTCACGGGTGAAGTTAGGGAAACAGCCAGGAGTCACGGCGATGACGTGCCCTGTGTAATTACTTGTCATTACTGGCATTCTACGCAGGTGTAGCACAACACGCCACAGTGCTGTGCCGTCTTCCGGGCTGACTGCGTCGTGCCAGTTGCCAAACATCAATATTCCAGTGTAAAGACCAAAACTTCTCTGTGAATCCCATTAGAACTGGGTCACTAACAGCAGGTGTGTGACAGCTTAACATGCAGAACAACCAAAGCTGTTTCCTCTGTCTTGTACAGGGTAGAAATACTGAGTGCAGATGATGTGTAGAGTGTGAGCAGCATGACAGATGACGAGCCTTAGCAATACCCTTGTTTGGTGGCATTCGTGATGCAGGTCTGCCTTGGAAACAGTGAAAATAGGTGATCAGCTGGGTTTTGTGCTACACTCATTTTGCTAAATGTTCGAATTCAGTAGGAATTCAAATGATTAAGTATTTAATTTTGCAGAGGAAATTCTCTTGCTCAGCAGCATCCCAATAACATCTACTCTTTAGCATTTTCTATTCTTTTTGGCATAAAGAGGTTTCAACCTCGCAGCTTCAAGCTGTGCATCTCTATTCCAGCTCCAGGAATTATTGCTGTAGCTGTGTGCTCAGCAGTCATAAAAATGCTGCAGGCGGATTTATGGAATTTCAGAAAATATTATGGAATAAGCTGGACTAGACACTGTGCTCTGCCTTACCCAAGTCCCTTTAACACAGCTGGAGAGGAATGGAAGGGCACTCTTCCTGGAGAGCATCGATCTGGCTACCTTCTGAATCAGAAGGACATGCTGAGTCCTTCTTTACACAGGGAAAACAAAGGGTGGAAGCAGGGAAAGGAAGTGTCTTGAATTGCAGAGAGAAATAGAATTAACGATTATCTGAGTATCAGGAGTGAGCTACACAGGCTCCCTGTGGTGCCATGCTTTTGCTCCGGGTTAGTCAGCCGGGATAATGTAAGAATCAGCCCCTTTATAAGCCTTTATCAACTACCCTTCCATCTATTTCGGATGTGACAGAACCTTTCTGGAGACAAACATGGTGAGCATAGGCAAGGCATCACACCATGCTCCGTCTCATTCACCTGTGCCCCTTTTCCCTGCCAAGCCTCTCATGATTGGTTCACTTTTATTTAAAGGTGGGAAGAAAAAAGTTCTGAGAACTAGCTCATACGGAAAAGAAAAATCAGGTCACTCAGACTGTTCTGCAGATTCAGGTCATATTGAGTGATGAGTTTAAATGGAAAAAATATGGGCGAATCAGTAAAATGAGGAGTATTTTTCCTATTCCTCCAACATGAAACCTCACTGTTCTTTTGTTTCAAAACCATTGGAAATCGACGTCTCGAGTCCAAACTACTGAATGGGGATTAAAGAGAGAAGGAAATAATCCAGGAGCAAACTGAACACAATCAACAAGAAAAATGTCCTGTTAACCCCCAAACGGCTTTTTGATTTGGGGCGATCAAAAAGATTTGAAAATTGTTTTGAGTAAAACACTGAACCAGAAGGCAATTATTTGCAATTCTATCTAAAACTAACAACTGGAGATTTGGGTTTGCTACATTTCAAAGTGTTATTCAAATTCTCATTGTGCCTTTTCTTCCCGCATTCCTGAGTTCTCTTTTGGCACAGGAAGCAAACAGGTGTGAGGCAGTAGAAGGTGGCCCACAGGCCGTAACCAACAAATAACGAACTGGCGTCTGTGCTGCAATAGGGCAAAGATCCAGCCAAATTATAACGAGGCACCGTGCCATCCTAATAGACTCACATTGTCACGGATGCCAGGATTTCATAAATTTGCATGATTTACATCTAGCTAGGGCAGGAATCCCAGCTGGGAAATTCCACACGGTTGTCCGGCTCTATCATATACAATTACAATGGAAAAAGATCTCTGTGACTAATCCAGCATCCCGAAATATTTTTTCAGCAAGAATTTGAATAGTGACTAATCCAGCATCCCGAAATAATTTTTCAGCAAGAATTTGAATATTCTTAATAACTATTTAAAAATACTCCCAGTCATCTTCATCGATAAAACATCTGAAAGGGTACTTTTGTTGTCTTTGTACAAAATGAACACAAAAATCTATAAAATCAGACTTAGGAGGATGTATGAGCCTTTTCAGCTCAGTAAGAGGGGAGAAAGAATTGTTTATTCTGTTACAAAAGCAAGGTTCCTATGTAACAGTGAAAAAAAAATGACAACTTTGAAGTTGCTTTTGTGAAAAATGAATGCAGAAACTGGTAACTTATACCCTCAGGAAATAATTTGCCAAGACAAAAACGCGGAGAGGGTGTGAATTACTGAGATGAAACACAGGATGATGATATATGCTCTGATGACTCCTTGAGGTAATGCATCTCTGTTGGTTTGTCATTCCGACTGAGATGGTGAAGTACGTCTTCATCTGCTCCCTGACTCGACGGCACGCTCCGTGAAGAGTGGGCTGTGGCATGGGATGGCCCAGCAGGCGGATGCCTTCCCGCAGCTCCGTGTTCTTGCAGAGGGCGGGGGCACCCAGGGAGGATCTGGACCCCAATACTGCGGGGGCCTGGGCCTTGGTTCCCACCCTGGCACCTTGGAGGAGCCAGTGGGTCTCGGAGCAGGGAAGTGTGCATTGTCCCAAACACTTCCTGCTGCTGGTGATGCCACTGGGATGGTCCTGCCCAGGGAAGTGGTGGAGTCACCATCCCTGGAGGTGTTCAAGGAATGTGTAGATGTGGTGCTTTAGGATGCGGTCTAGTGGGTACGATAGTGTTGGGTTGATGGTTGGACTGGATGATCTTACAAGGTCTTTCCCAACCTTAGTGATTCTGTGATTCTGCCCCCGCCTTGCATCTTCAGGGGCAATTAAGAGTTTATTGACGGACAGCCGGCTGCTGCTGGACACCTGAGCTGATCCCGGGCGGTGACCATGGGCTGAAAACGCTGCCCTCACCCCCTGCAGACACCCTCAGCCTACACCTCCGAGCCGCCTTCTGCCACCGTGGCTCCTCCTCTCCCCGCATGGAAGCGGGGCCTCTGCGGCCCGAGGCTGGCCCTCGCCCGGGCAGCGTTACCGGGGAACGCGCTGCCAGGCCTAACG